>NW_025225094.1:52272-61212 GCF_018294505.1 Triticum aestivum
GAAAGGGGTGCACCGGGGAATATAGGAGCGCCGGATTGCAAAACGGACAACGGGGAAAATGCTCGGATGCAAGAGACGAACACGTATGCAAATGCAAAGCACATGATGACATGATATGAAAATGCATGACATGACAAAATGCAAAACGAAAGACAAAACCCGACCACGGAGGGAATATCATAGCACATAGCCGAAAATGGCAAGAGTCGGAGTTACCAATATGGCAAGTTACATCCGGGGTGTTACAACACTCCACCACTACGAGAGGATCTCGTCCCGAGATCTAGGACTGAAAGAACTTCGGATATTCAGAACGGAGGTGGTCCTCGCGTTCCCAGGTGGCTTCCCGGTCGGAATGGTGCGACCACTTCACTTTCAGGAATTTAATTGACTTGTTGCGAGTCTTGCGCTCAGTTTCTTCAAGAATAGCAACGGGGTGCTCATGATAAGACAAATCTTCTTGGAGGTCAATCTCTTCAAAGTAGATAGTGCGCTCAGGCGTCTTGAAGCACTTGCGGAGCTGTGACACGTGGAACACATCGTGCACGTTCGCGAAGTTGGAAGGAAGCTCAAGTTGATAGGCGAGGTCGCCTCTTTTGCCAACGATCTTGAAAGGACCCACATATCTAGGGGCAAGCTTCCCTTTGATACCGAAGCGACGAGTGCCTTTCATTGGAGAGACGCGGAGGTAGACATGGTCTCCGATCTCGAAAGCCAAATCACGGTGCTTACTATCATAGTAACTCTTCTGGCGCGATTGCGCGGCTTTGAGATTATCACGGATGACTTTACACATTTCTTCAGCTTCAGTGATTAAGTCATTGCCAAGAAGTTGGCGTTCACCAGTCTCTGACCAATTAAGAGGAGTACGGCACTTTCTGCCATAGAGAATCTCGAATGGGGCCTTGCCCGAACTCGCTTGGAAGCTGTTGTTGTAGGAGAATTCAGCATATGGAAGACAATCTTCCCATTTCATGCCAAAGGAAATGACACAAGCCCTGAGCATATCTTCAAGAATTTGATTGACTCGCTCGACTTGGCCACTAGTTTGAGGGTGGAAAGCTGTGCTGAAGCGAATATTAGTGCCCATGGCCTTCTGGAAGGAGTCCCAGAACTTAGAGGTGAAGATGCTTCCACGATCAGAAGAAATCAATTGTGGAATGCCGTGTAAGGAGACAATTCTGGAGGTGTAGAGCTCTGCCAGCTGAGCTGCTGTGATGGATTCTTTGATAGGAAGGAAATGAGCCACTTTAGAGAGCTTGTCGATGACAACAAAGATAGCGTCATTTCCGCGCTTGGACTTTGGAAATCCAGTCACGAAGTCCATTTCGATATGATCAAACTTCCATTCCGGAATAGCAAGAGGTTGGAGGAGACCAGCTGGTCGTTGGTGTTCTGCTTTCACTCTTCGGCAGACGTCACATTCATTCACGAATTGAGCAATTTCTCGCTTCATTCGAGTCCACCAATACGACTGCTTGAGGTCATGATACATCTTCGTACTTCCAGGATGAATGGAAAGGAGAGAATTGTGCGCCTCGTTCATTATGACTTTCCTTAGATCACCTTTCGGAACCACAATCCGGTCCTCGAAAAACAAAGTGTCTCTGTCATCAATGCGATAGCACTTGTATTTGGAAAGACCCTTGTCGATACCACGTTTCACCTTCTTCACCATGGCATCAAGGAGTTGAGCCTCACGAATTTGATCTTCCAAAGTAGGAGATACTATGAGGTTGGCAAGAATGCCTTGAGGAACAACTTGGAGATTCAGCTTGCGGAAAGCTTCACAAAGATCTGGTTGGAAAGGCTTGAGAATTAAGCTGTTGCAATAAGCTTTCCTGCTTAACGCATCTGCAATGACATTAGCCTTGCCTGGAGTATATTCGATACTCGGATTGTACTCTTGAATCATTTCTACCCATCGAGTCTGCCTGAGGTTGAGGTTGGGCTGAGTGAAGATATACTTGAGACTCTTGTGATCAGTGAAAATGTCCACTTGTCTTCCCAACAAGAGATGTCTCCACGTAACCAAAGCATGGACAACTGCCGCCAACTCAAGATCGTGAGTGGGGTAGTTCTTCTCGTTGGGCTTCAACTGCCGAGAGGTATAGGCCACAACTTTCTTCTCTTGCATTAACACAGCACCGAGACCTTGGAGAGAAGCATCACAGAAAACTTCATACGGCTTGGATTCATCAGGAGGAGTCAAGACAGGAGCTGTGACTAGTTTCTGTTTGAGAGTGTTGAAAGCAACTTCACACTCAGGAGACCAGACATACTTCACATGCTTCTGTAGGAGGTTGGAAAGAGGCTTTGCAATCGTGGAGAAATTCTCAACGAATCTTCGGCAATAGCTTGCAAGACCCAGAAAACTGCGGAGCTGCTTGACATTTTGAGGAGGTTCCCAATCCAGAACTGCGGACACCTTCTCGGGGTTTACAGCGATGCCTTTGGCGGAGATGATGTGACCAAGGAAAAGAACTTCATCTAGCCAAAACTCACATTTGGAGAACTTCGCATGGAATTGATACTCTCTGAGCTTGTCGAGCACCAATCGCAAATGTTTGGCATGATCCTGCTTATTCTTGGAGAAGACCAAGATATCATCGAGATACACCAGAACGAATTCATTGGTATAAGGGTTGAAGATGAAATTCATCATCCGAGAGAACACCGGAGGAGCATTTACAAGGCCGAAATACACGACAGTATATTCATAAGAACCAAAGCTCGTTCTGAATGCTGTCTTGGGAATATCTTCTTCACGAATGCGAATCTGATGATAACCCATACGAAGGTCAAGCTTCGAGAATACTTTAGCGCCCTTGAGTTGCTCAAATAGCTCATTGATGTTGGGAAGTGGATACTTGTTCTTGATTGTCTTCTTGTTCAATGGACGGTAGTCGACACAAAGTCGGTCCGTGCCATCCTTCTTCTTGACAAAAAGAACACCACAACCCCATGGAGAAGAACTCGGTCTGATCAAACCCAGACGTTCTTGTTCATCGAGCTGCTTCTTCAATTCCTTCAGCTCGTTAGGTCCAAGCTTGTATGGACGCTTGCAAACGGGTACAGTACCAGGCTCTAGTTCGATAACGAACTCAACTGGCCGGTGCGGAGGCATACCCGGAAGCTCTTCTGGAAAGACATCTTGATACTCGCAAACGACTGGAATTTGAGAGATGGCATCCAATTCACCCTTCTCATTGAGAGAGAAAAACCGAATGGTTTCATCACGAGCGGCAAAAACAATCACATCCTCAGACGAGTGTGTCAGTTGAATTTCTCTGGCAGCACAATCAAGTTGAGCCTTGTGCTTAGAAAGCCAGTCCATCCCGAGAATAAGATCAATATCCGAATCACCAAGAACAATTGGAGAAGACTGAAATGCATAATCGCCCATCTTGATGGTAACATTCGGAACCATGGAACTTGCATTCATGCATTTGCCTGGAGAGACAACTGCTAACGGCCTAGGCAATCCTTGGAAATGCAATTCATGCTTGGATGCAAAAGGTCTTGAAATGAAAGAAAGAGATGCACCAGTATCAAAAAGAACTTTTGCAGGAATATCATTAACTGAGAGATTACCCATTATCACATCAGTAGATTCCTCCGCTTGAGCTGCATTCAACATGTTCACCTTTGCAAACTTTGGATTATGCTTGACCACTGCATTGCTGGAAGATCTGACAGGAGGAGGAGGAGGAAGACGCCTCTGGTTGAAGCACTTGTTAGCATAGTGACCTTTCTGCTGACATTTGTTGCAAGTCACCTCTAAGAGTGGACGGTGATAAGGAGCATTGGACTTTGGAGCTTGATTCTGAGACTTGTTCTGATAGCCAGAGTTGGAAGAGTTTGAAGAACCATGGCCACCTTTGTTCTTCTGCTGGTAAGGCTGACGAAACGGAGGAGGAGGAGGCAACCAGAACTTCTGTTGCTTAGCTGTCACAAGTGAGGAAGAAGAAGACTGAACTGCGTCCCTGACTCTTTTCTTAGAAGCCTCACACTTGAGCTGAGCAGCCTCTTGCTTCAGTGCCATATTGTAGAATTGATCAAACTGAGTAGGCTCAACAAGAACGAGAGCTAACTGCAGATCCTCTTTAAGGCCACCTCTGAAGTGATAGATCATGCTCTTTTCATCAGGAACGTCTTGTTTAGCGAAGCGAGCAAGTTTCTGAAACTGGATGTTGTATTGATACACAGACATGTTGCCTTGCTTGAGATTGCGGAACTCCTCACGCTTGCTCTCAACAACACTTTGTGGAATGTGGTGCGCTTTGAAATCCCGACAGAAGTCAGTCCAAGTGATCACACGACCTCCTCTGGAATCTTTGTATTGTTGATACCAATCAGCAGCTTGGTCCTTGAGCTGGAAAGAAGCGAACTTGACATAGTCCTCAGGCCTGACATTGCTACATTCAAAATGCTTGTTGATGTCCACGAGCCAATCATCGGCATCCGTGGCCTCGGCACAGTAGCTGAAAGACTTGGGCTGATTTGCGAGAAACTGGTTGAGTGTAGCAAAGTGAAACTGATTGTTGCCTTGACCTTGATTGCCTTGATTGCCTTGCCCTTGAGTACGTTCTTGCAAGAGTTGCAGAATCATCTGAGCATTGGCGTTGGTGGCTGCCATGATAGCTTGCCATGCCTCCGGAGGTGGAGGTAGTGGCGGAGGGTTCGCTTGACTCCCTTCATTGCGATCCGGATTCTGACGCGTTGGCGGAGCCATCCTGAAGAGGGTGACATCCGTTAGCATCTTGATAGACAAATAGATAAGTAGAATCAATGGATAGAAATTGCAACATATAGTCTTCACAATAAACATTCGAACGAAGATGAACGAATGAATTCCGTAGTAAATCATCACACTTCCATAAGTTTAGAAGCCACTTAGAAAAAGATATGGAATCAACATATGACTTCGAAGCAACTCGAATACCACAATTCAAAACAAAACAAAGTATTGGCTTGCAGAATAAGCCGGAACAAACATATGATAGATATTTCGTCCGAAGTTTTTGTGGTGGGGCCCACACGGGCACAATCGTACAGCACCATCATGTACAAGGCTGTGCACATGACATACGAAGCGTCCCCGAGTCGGCATAGCCATGGACTCTTTAAGACACTACGAGACCACTGTAAAATCAACCGTATACAGGCGGACCACTAGACGTCGAACCCCAATCTCATATCATGCGTCTGTCGGAAAGATATCCTAAGGCTACTTGAATTCCCACTTATAAACTCCCGAAACTTTCTGGTTATGCAATCTGGTGTTGGGGATACAGGGGACACAAAATATATCACCCAAACTAGCAATCCCTAGATCCAGCTGTATCCATCCGTCAACACATAACCAAGAAACCTTCGGAAATTGTTTACCTCAACCTTCGAAAAACATCCGTTATACAAGTTATGGCAATACTCCCGAACTCCCACCCCAGTACTGGGTGGCGTCGAGGTGATCTCACCAACAACTGCATAAAAGAGATTTCGATGTCGGCGAAACTCAGGTATTCCAGAACTGCAACGATAAAATTGTGACGACAACACCTCGGAGCTCAACTCCCCGGGACACTGCCACAACCCCTAAATGTCAGGAGGCACCAAGAACAATGTTCTCGTCACAAAACCATCGGAACGATTCCAAGATACCCGCGTGATCCTAAAATTTTTTTTAGTGAAATTTGAGGAGAGAATAGTCAAAACTTCTACGTCAGGAGACCTCACCAGAGCGACGAAGGGACTGAGGAGTAAAAAGAATCCTACTCTCCGATATATATAATCCTAAGACTCAAAACATTTTTGTTCTAGACTCAACAACGCCAGCGATTCGATCAAGCAGGGGGCTCCTAAGTCAGGGATGGCTCTGATTACCAACTTGTAACACCCACGATGCGGCTATATCTCCCACGTGTCGAGGCACGACTTAGAGGAATAACCGCATAGTGGTTTTGTCGCAAGAAGGGTCATCTTCACAAAATCCCATGTAATGAACAAGAATGGGATAAAGAGTTGGCTTACAATCGCCACTTCACACAATACATAAATATTATTCATACATCATCCAAAATACAAACATATAGACCGACTACGGTCAAAATCCAGATGAAAATAAGACAACCCCAAATGCTAGATCCCCGATCGTCCCAACTGGGCTCCACTACTGATCATCAGGAAAAGACACATAGTAACGACCACGTTCCTCGTCGAACTCCCACTTGAAATCGACCCCATCATCTGCACTGGCATCGTCGGCACCTGCAACTGTGTTGGTAGAATCTGTGAGTCACGAGGACTCAGCAATCTCACACCCGCGAGATCAAGACTATTTAAGCTTATAGGAAAGGATGGTGCAATGAGGTGGAGCTGCAGCGGCAATAAGCAAATATGGTGGCTAACTTGCGCAAATGAGAGCGAGAAGAGAAGCAATGGAATGGCCGTCATCTAGCAATGACCAAGAAGTGATCCTGAACTCCTACTTACGTCATACATAACTCAGACCGTGTTCACTTCCCGGACTCCGCCTAGAAGAGACCATCACGGCTACACACGCAGTTGATGTATTTTAAATGGGTCAAGTGACAAGTTTTCTACAACCGGACATTAACAAATTCCCATCTGCCTCATAATCGCGGGCACGGCTTTCGAAAGATAATACCCTGCAGGGGTGTCCCAACTTAGCCCATCATAAGCTCTCACGGTCAACGAAGGATAAACCTTCTCCCGGAAAGACCCGATCAGTCTCGGAATCCCGGTTTACAAGACATTTCGACAATGGTAAAACATGACCAGCAAAGCCCCCGAATGTGCCGACAAATCCCGATAGGAGCTGCACATATCTTGTTCTCAGGGCACAACGGATGAGCCAGACGTCGGGTTGGCATAGACCCTGGTTGCCCAGGGGGCGCCGGACATCGCTCGATTTGGGCCAGCACTCGAAGGAGCACTGGTCCGGGGGTTTAAAATAAAGATGACCCTCGGGCTCGCGAAAACCCGGGGGAAAAAGGCTTAGGTGGCAAATGGTAAAACCAAGGTTGGGCCTTGCTGGAGGAGTTTTATTCAAGGCGAACTGTCAAGGGGGTCCCATAAATCACCCGACCGCGTAAGGAACGCAAACTCAAGGAACATAATCCCGGTATATCAGTAACTAGGGCGGCAAGAGTGGAACAAAACACCAGGCATAAGGCCGAGCCTTCCACCCTTTACCAAATATATAGATGCATTAATTAAATAAGAGATATTATGATATCCCAACATATCCATGTTCCAACATGGAACAAACTTCAAATTCACCTGCAACTAGCAACGCTATAAGAAGGGCTGAGCAAAAGCGGTAACTTAGCCAAACAACGGTTTGCTAGGAAAAGATGGTTAGAGGCTGACATGGCAATATGGGAGACATGATATAGCAAGTGATAGGTAGCGGAGCATGGCAATAGAGCGAACAACTAGCAAAGCAAAGATAGAAGTGATTTCGAGGGGTGGTCATCTTGCCTGCAAGGTTCTTAGAGTTGTCGAAAGCTTGATCCTCGTAAGCGTAATCAACAGGTTCCTCGTTCACGAACTCGTCTCCCGGCTCTACCCAAGACAAGAACGCAAACAAACAGAACCACAATCAACAACAAGAAATGCACAAGCAACATGATGCAAAACATGTATGATATGCAAGATATGATATGCGATGCATATGCGTGCTCCGGAAGGAAAATGGTGAACATGGCAGTAACTTGGCAAACCAAGCATGCCACTGGAAAGGTGAGATGATTTCGGTCGAAATCGATATAAAGATCACCGGAAACGGATGCACGGTTTGCAAATGGCAAGCAAAACAAGAATGACACGAATCTGCGATTAACAGCATGATAGCACTTAAAATGCAACAAGTAATAATGCTACAGCACTCCAACATAGCAACAAAGCACATCGCAGTAATCTACAGGAGATGCTTGACAAAATATGAACACTGAGCTATGGCTAGATCGCAACATATGAAGCTCAAAGAAGCATGGCAAAAGTGCAAAAGATAACAGGTTCACAGACTTAGTGAAAAACTGGACATGGCAGAAAACAGCATCAGGTAGTAATGTCCAGAGCACGAAAACAGCATCAAGTTAAGAATCTGCCAGATATTTTATAGCAAAAGTAGAGCAAGATTGAGTCATGCTATGCTACTCCATAATTGCAAACAATGTCAGGAATGGATCAATTACAACTATAGCTACAAAACATCCTTACTGAACATCACCAAAATATGCATGGATCTCTCTGTAGCATCAAGTTTACATGTCAACAAAATAACAGCAGACAAGGACTTAGAGAAATCACCAAGTCCCAGAAATCAGAAATATTACGGGGCCTACTTTGCATGCTTGTGCTAGTCACCACAGAGATCACAAAAATACATGGACTACACCACTGAAAAGATGGTATGGCATACTTCAAAACACATGTATAGCTCATGCCCATAAGATGCACAGATTTAAAGATACAAAAATGACAAATCTCCAAGTTCTGATAAGAACCAGAGAATAACAGCAACTAGCCCACTTTCAACAGGGATTTGGGCATTAAGATGACCTCTAATGAACATGGTGCAATTGAACGAAATGTAGAGCATCACGAGGCGAACAATTTGATATATTAAACGCGCGAATCGGAGCTACATGCAAGAAGTTACGCACTGAGGAACAAGAGCACTTTCTGTGAAATAACAATGACTTGGAGGAATTTCCAAGGGAGGAGAGGAGAAAGTCAACGCGGCTCACCAGATCCGATCCAGATCGGGAGAGCTCGAGCTCGGCTCGTCGCCGACGATGGAGGAAAGAGAGGCGGCCGGAGGGCGTTGGGGAGGCGGAGGACGGCGGGACCGGCGCCGGAGGAGGAGGCCGGAGGGGGCGGCGGCGCCGGCGCGGGTGGTGGCGCGCGGCG
>NW_025225094.1:62268-108644 GCF_018294505.1 Triticum aestivum
GCGGCGTACGGGCGGGGGGACGGCGACACGTGGCGGCGCGGGAATGGCTGCGGTGGTCGGCGCGGTTGTGTCCGGCCGGCGGCGGACGTGTCCGGCGCGGCGCGAGTAGCGGGTTAGGGTTCGTCTGCGTGCGTTTTTCGGGGGAGATGCAAATATATAGGTAGAGGGAGCTAGGAGAGTCCAAATGAGGTGCGGTTTTCGCCCACACGATCGTGATCGAACGACCTAAAGCATGGAAGAGAGTTTGGTGGGTTTTGGGCTGGTTTTTGAGCGGTTTTTGCTGGCACTCAAATGGACTTTGCGGATGCCCGGTTAACCGCTGGAGTACCAAACGACCTCCAAATGGAACGAAACTTGACCGGTGGTTTCCGGGTGGTATACTAGGGCCACTTGAAAAGCCTCGGTCCATTCCGAAAAAGTTTGACACCCGCACACGAAAGAAAACGAAAGGGGTGCACCGGGGAAGATAGGAGCGCCGGATTGCAAAACGGACAACGGGGAAAATGCTCGGATGCAAGAGACGAACACGTATGCAAATGCAAAGCACATGATGACATGATATGAAAATGCATGACATGACAAAATGCAAAACGAAAGACAAAACCCGACCACGGAGGGAATATCATAGCACATAGCCGAAAATGGCAAGAGTCGGAGTTACCAATATGGCAAGTTACATCCGGGGTGTTACACAACCAGACCAGTATTTCTCCACCCCAGCCTGGGAAGTCTGTTGGCTGTGGTAAGCCATCAGGCAAGCTATTCCGTGCCAAGCCAACTCCCAATGAACATGGATGTGTGCATCACGTCTCAACTAATGATGCTCAAGATAACCCTGACGTTGTTCTTGGTACGCTCATTGTCAATTTCCATCTTGTATCGGTTTTGTTCGATACTGGAGCATCTCACTCGAAAGCTATGCCCGCTTGCACGACATGTCATTTTGTGATATGCCAACTCCACTAGAAATTCAAACTCCAGGGTCTAGATGGAAAACTTCTAGGATAAGCTATGGCAATGAAATCCTTGTTGACAGGCTTCTATTCCTTGCATCACTTATAGCCCTCAAGTCTACATATATTAGCATCATCTTGGGTATGGACTGGATGACAGCTCATCATGCCAGGATTGTTTGTTACACTAGGTCTATTCAGCTTACACATCCATTTGGCAAGATAGTCACTGTCTCAACTAGAGTTACAAAACGTTAACTCTATACTCTTTTTTGACTATACATAGTAGGGCAAAACCCCACTGCATTTTTTATTAAATAAGACAGAAAACAGTACAAAGTTTAATATACAAAAGGCTTGAGTTAATCCAAAGAAGGAAAACTAAAAAGAAAAGTGCTAAGCACCCAAAAAAACCCAAAATTACAAAGCCAAACTATCCAGCCAGGAACAATAGGCACTAGCATATCTTCTCTTAATCCTAAATCTGAGAAAGTTGAGTTCTTCCAAGAAAGTGGCTTTCCATCTCTGAATGCTAGGGGGAATGGCTTGGAAAATGAGGTTATTCCTGGAAATCCATAAGGCCCAAGATGCAAGGATAATGATTTCCATGAAGAAAGGGACATGTAATTTCTCTCTGATGTCAGCAAAAGCTTCCAGAACTGAAACATTGGCTTGTCTTGAAGGGCAAACCAGGTCCCAACATTGAGCAGCAAAGGGACAAGTCCAAAAAAGATGTTGCAAAGTTTCCTCCTGCTGGCAGTTGTTTACAGCACAATTATAACTATCCAAGTGAAATGTTTTCCTTCTTAGTAGGTTCCTTGTGTTTAGTCTATCATGCAGAAGCCTCCAGAAGAACACTTTATGCTTGGGTTGACAGGAACTATTCCAAATCAAGATCAGAAACAGGGACATACAAGATGGCACCCTTAGAGCTAGCTAAGCTTAAGAAGTAGCTTCATGAGTCCTTGCAAAAGGGTTTTATCTGTCCTGGTTCTTCTCCCTGGGCTTGTCCCATCCTCTTCGTCAAGAAGGATAATATGGATCGGATGGTTGTAGATTATCGTCCCATTAACTTGGTCATGATAAAGAACAAGTATCCGCTCCCCGGGATCAATGACCTATATGATCAGCTCGCTAGATCTTCTGTCTTTTCTAAGATGGATTTGAGGTTAGGCTACCACCAAATCAAGATCAGAAACGGGGACGTACCCAAGACAGCTTTTGTCACTTGTTATGGCCAGTACGAGTACACCGTTATGTCCTTCGGTCTAACCAATGCTCCAGCCACATTCTCTCGCTTGATGAACTCAATCTTCATGGAGTATTTAGATAAATTCGTTGTGGTTTACCTCGATGACATTCTTATTTACTTGAAGAACGAGGAAGAACATGCCGAGCATCTTAGACTTGTGTTGGCAAAACCCAGAGAGCATCGCTTTTATGCCAAGTTCACCAAGTGTGCATTTTGGTTACCAGAAGTGACCTATCTAGGCAACATGATCTCTGGTAAGGGCATTGCTATTAATCCTGAGAGAGTTCATGTTGTCCTTGATTGGAATCCACCTAAATCGGTTAAGCAAGTTAGGATTTTTCTCGGTCTAGCGAGCTATTGTCGCCACTTCATTGAGAACTTCTCCAAAGTTGCCAAGTCTCTTACTGAACTCCTCAAGAAAGATAAAAAGTTTGAGTGGTCCCCATAGTGTGAGCACAATTTTCAGCAGTTGATCCTTAAGGAGGCTCATGAATCTCCTCTCACGATTCATCCCAGTAGTACTAAGATGTATCAGGACCTACGCCAGAGGTTCTGGTGGACTAGGATGAAGAGAAAAATCATTGAGTTTATTACTAACTGTGACGTTTGTCATCGCATTAAGGCAGAGCATCAGAGGCCTACTGGCACCCTTCAGCCTTTAGCTATTCCTGAGTGGAAATGGGACAAATTTGGTATGGACTTCGTCACTGGCTTTCCCAGGACTAAGAAAGTGAATAATGCTATCTTCGTGGTTACTAATCGTCTTTCCAAAGTGGCTCACTTCCTTCCTGTTCGAGAGAGTATCACTGCTAGTCAGCTAGCTGACTTATATATTTCTCGAATAGTATCACTTCATGGCGTTCCACTAAAGATCAATTCTGACCATGGAAGTCTTTTCACTTCCCGATTTTGGGAGAGTTTCTAGACTGTCATGGGAACCCATATTTCCTTCAGTACCGCTTTTCACCCTTAGTCGAGTGGTCAGGTGGAAAGAGTCGACCAAATTGTCGAAGACATGCTTAGAGCCTGTGTTATCTCGTTCGATATGGATTGGGAGAAGTGTATTCCTTTTGCTGAGTTTACTTATAACAACAGCTACCAATCCAGTCTTAAGAAAGCACCCTTCGAGATTCTTTATGGACGAAGATGTCGAACACCTTTAAACTGGTCAGAAACCGGTGAAAGAAAGTTCTTTGGACTAGATATGATCCAGGAGGCAGAAGAGCAAGTTCGCATTATTCATGAGAATTTGAAGACAACCCAGTCTCGTTAGAAGAGCCAGTATGACCGTCGTCATAAGGAGTTAACCTATGAGGTTGACGAGAAGGCTTACCTTCGGGTTATTTCTTTGAAGGGAACCCATCATTTTGATATCAAGGGAAGTCGGCTCCTTGTTACATTGGTCCTTTTTGCATTCTCGGTAAACGAGGAGAGGTTGCCTACCAGTTGGAACTACCCCCACATCTTTCCCAAGTCCATGATGTCTTCCATGTCTCTCAACTCAGGCGTTGCTTCTTGGATCCCATCCGCGGAGTGGACCACGAAACGCTTGATCTCCAAGATAACCTCATATATCGTAGTTCCCTGTTCGTATTATTGATTAGGCATAACATACAACTCAACATCAGAACATCAGGTTTCTCAAGGTTCAATGGTCTCATCATTCTGAGAGAGAAGCTACTTGGGAGCAAGAAGATCATCTTCGACTGGAGTACCCCACTCTCTTTCCAATGCCTTTTGAATCTCGGGACGAGATTCTTTTGAGTGGGGGAGAGTTGTCACATCCCTAGTCTGGTATGCACTTAGACTAGCTAGCTATGTTGCATCATGTTTAAATTTCTTTAACTTTGAATAGGGGAAATGATCCAAACCCTAGCATCAAATTAAATCAAATAGGTTCAAATAAAATCTTTATCAACGAACCCAAAATGCCCTTAAAAATGTTCATGATTTTTGGCACAAGGTGAAAATCTAAGCAAAAAATGGTGCACATGTTTTCAGGACATAAATGGGCTTTGAATTAATGCATGTTGTATTTGAGTTGGGGCTATAAAATCCTATAAATATTTTAGCAGCTCGGATAATTCTGAAACTTTATCTGGGGCTCTGGAATAATTCAGTCAGCATCCAAAATAATTTTCAGAATTTTATAAAATTATTTAGTATTTTTACTAAATCTAAACAAATAGAGGAGATAGAAAAAAGAAACAAAATAGAAAATGCACAGAGGAGAGAGACTACCTGGCAGTTACCTGGCCAGCCCAGCCCACCAACAGTCGTGCCAGTCATCTTCAACCTCTGCCAGTAGGCAGAGGCGAGACCGAGCACGGCGCCCGTGCTTTACACACACCAGGCAGCCTACCTGCCTCGAAACCGCTCGGATAGGGATGGCCGAAGCTATCCCGATCCGTCCCACCTCCCATCATTCTCCCCCTTGCTCTCCCTCGCCATTCTTCGCCATGGCCGACGCCTCCATGGCCTTGCTCCTATGAAGCTCGCGCCATTGTGCTCCCCTCACCCAGCTGGGATGCCCTCAAGCTTTGCCTCGATGCTGTGAAGGTCCCTGTCAATTCATCCAACATCGGGTGGCCTCTGACGTCGTCCTCAAGCTTGCCTTCACCCTCTACATCCGACTGTCGCTGCGCTCAATTCGTCGGCCACAGCGTGTCCCCGGCCTCGCCTGCGCCTGTTCTGGTACCGGGGTGAGCCCTCGTTCAAGATCCCCCTAACCCCGCTATCGTTTTTGTGTGCTAACTAGCCCACCTTCGAGCCCGAGAAATCGTTGCCGCCGGCCATGTCGCCGCCATGGCCAGAGCCCACGCTGCTCGTGTTTGAACCCCCCATAGTGCTCTGCATGCTACCAAGAGCCTAGCGCACCCACCATATGGTCCTCACGTGCACCCTAGCACCATAGTCGTCGCCGCCCGAACTCCGGCCGCCGTGGGAGTGGACACCGCCGTCGATTTAGACCACCTCCGGTGAAACTAAGAGCACCTGAGGATGCGCACGTGCACCGGCTCAACGTAGGGCCAAACCGTTGTTGTTTGGTCGCCTGTGGGCAATTTCCGAGCCGCCGCACCATCTCTGGCCTCGCTGGCGACGAACCGCCGGTTGGGTTGACCCAGTTTGACCATGGTTGGACTCCCCTGTATCTATGACATGTAGGGCGGGCCTCTGGCTAATATTGGTTTAGTGACAAATTAACACAAATCACCCTAATTAACTAGTTCAGTCACTGACCAGTGGGCCCCACTGGTCAGGTTTGACTCAGGCTAATCATGGTTGACTGCTTATGTCAGTGTTGACCCTAATGACGTCATAATTACATTTACTGGGATTTTCTTATTAGATTTTAATCTAGAAATTCCAAAAAATGTTTGAAACTTCTAAAATTCATAGAAATTCAACGTAGCTCAGAATGAAATAATTTATATATGAAAAATTATCAAAAAACGAAAGAATCGATTTGTAGCATTTCATGCATGACAAACCAACTTATACCTACTGTATAAGTGAAAACAACTAGATGGCATTTTAAATGCTTAAGTTTGGAGTTGCATTTGAATCCTTGATTCAAATGAGCTTCATTTAACTTGTTGCTAGTTGCATTAGCACAATCCATAGCATCTTTGCCATGTCATGATCATGCATCATATTGTTGCATTTGTTGTGTATTGATTGTCACCGATACTATCCTTCTCAATAGGTTCTCCTCCTGTGAGTGACACCGAGTATCTATCTCAGGAGCAATGCTGCCATTTTGATCTTTTAGGAAAGCAAACCCCCTTGGTCATTTCGATACAATCTCACTCTCTCGCTCCTGCTCTCTTTTATTGCATTAGGACAACAACGATTCAACTGTTACTTGTTGCGGTAGTTGAACCCATTTCTGTGCATGACCTTTCATTATCAAAGTAAATAGCTAAACCTTCCTAGCATGATTAGGATTTGCTTGAGCCATGTTGTGACTTCATCCATGCCATGCTTGCTATTGCTTAGAGTTGTGTCAGGTTTGATTCATATGGGAATGAATTGGAATGTTGTGATCATATTATGGTGTTGAGAGCTAAATGTGTGAACACAATTTGGTAAAGGTAGGGACGAGAGGCCATGTAGGAGTACATGTTGGGTTATCTCATTGAGGTCGTCCTTAAGAACTGAGTCATGTGTTTGTTATCCAAGACAGTTACTACCACATATTGGGCTCCAGTAATCAAGCTCTCTCGACTTATTAATCGCCTCGATCTCTGTCCAGGAGTTGCAACTAGTTTCTGGTGTTTGTAGGTCATGCTATTTGTCTAGCAAGTGGCACCTGGTACCGGTGCGCTTGGGACAGACTAGGCACCATGGCCAGGTGTAACAAGCGCAGTTCTACCCGGGGAGGTGGGCTTGGGAACCCTACACACATCGTTCGGGGTCGTAATAGAAACTTCGGTCGGACTTCCCTTGTGGGTTCAGCCTCGGATAGGCAATAAACATGCACTAGAGTCTTGCATGGTTACTCAGGTTGTCGCCGACACCCTCGCTAGGCTTCCGCTTGAAGGCTGCCGAGATACATGACGTGTACATGGTGGTAAGTGATATGTCTCCAACGTATCTATAATATTGTATTGTTCCATGATATTATATTATCTATTTTGGATGTTTTATATGCATTAATATGCTATTTTATATTATTTTTGGGACTAACTTATTAACCCAGAGCCTGGTGCCAGTTTCTGTTTTTTCCTTGTTTTTGAGTTTTACAAAAAAGGAATATCAAACAGAGTCCAAACCGAATAAAACTTTACGATGATTTTTCTTGGACCAAAGACACACGTAGGACTTGGAGATGAAGTCAGAGGAGTCCTGAGGCAGCCACAAGCCTCAGGGGTGCGCCCTAGGGGGCGCCCTGAGGGCTTGTGGGCCCCTCGGAGCTCCTCCAACCCTAATTCTTGGCCTATAAATTCAGAAATATTCCCAAACCAACAGAAGCGTCCACCAAAATATTTTTCTGCCGCCGTAACCTTCTGTACCCGTGAGATCCCATCTTGGGGCCTTTTTCGGCACCCTGCCGGAGGGGGATTCGATCACAGAGGGCGTCTACATCAACTCTATTGCCCTTCCAATGAAGCGTGAGTAGTTTACCACGGACCTACAGGTCCATAACTAGTATCTAGATGGTTTCTTCTCTCTCCTTGATCCTCAATACATTGTTCTCCTCGATGTTCTTGGAGATCTATCCGAAGTAATCTTCTTTTGCGGTGTGTTTGTCGAGATCCGATGAATTGTGGATTTATGATTAGTTTATCTATGAATATTATTTGAATCTTCTCTGAATTCTTATATGCATGATTTGATATCTTTGTATTTCTCTTCGAATTATCGGTTTGGTTTGGCCAACTAGATTGGTTCTTCTTGCAATGGGAGAGGTGCTTAGTTTTGGGTTCGATCTTGCGGTGTCCTCACCCAGTGACGAAGTAGGGGTAGCGAGGCACGTATTTGTATTGTTGCCATCAAGGGTAAAAAGATGGGGTTTTAATCATATTGCTTGAGTTTATCTCTCTACATCATGTCATCCTACTTAAGGCGTTACTCCGTTCTTATGAACTTAATACTCTAGATGCATGCTGGATAGCGGTCGATGTGTGGAGTAATAGTAGTAGATGCAGGCAGGAGTCGGTCTACTTGACATGTACGTAGTCGGATTCAGGGTTCCGCAAACCCTTGAGAGGTTCGAACTCTGGGTGCACACGAAGGACTCTTTCTCCCCAGCCTGCCTACCCCACGATTCCACGACCTAGCTCGATGAACCCAAAGAACATGAGACACGGAGGTTTATACTAGTTCGGGCCACCGCGTGGTGTAATACCCTACTCTAGTGTGGTGGTGGATTGCCTCGAGGGCTGAGGATGAACTAGTACAGTGGTTGAACAACCTCAGGAGGAGAGGTGTTCTTGAGCTCGATGAGCTGGTGGATGTGAGGATGGAATGGATCCAGTCCGAGATCAGTTGCCTCCTATGGTGGTGGCTAGTCCTATTTATAGAGGCCCTGGTCCTCTTCCCAAATGTAGGCGGGGAGGGATCCCACAACGACCAATTTTGAAGGGAGACAACTAGTACAAGCTATCCTGACAAAAGTAGTCTTCACCTGCCAAAGGCTCTGGTGGTGATGCTGTTGTGGGCTCCGTGGTGACCTCTGTCCTGCCGTCCTGCTGGTCTTGGTCTTGTTGCACCGATATGGAAACCTTTGCCTGATGCCTCAGGACTCCTCGCCTGACTTGCCTCTTTAGCACAAAAGAGGAAACTGGTACACTGCGCCCGCTGGCGCCTGCCTGGCCTCGGTCGTCAAGGCTCACGTCATGTGAACCTCGCGAGTTGCCCCCTGCATAGATATCTCCGCTCCTCGGGAGTTGGCCTAGCGAGGCCACCCCCAGGGAGGTCCTGGTGTCGTCCGCCTCGCGAGGCTTGGCCCCTCGCGAGGGTCTTGAGTTGTTGCTGCCGAAGCTGGGCCGTACCAGGCCATTGGTGGAGCCACGTCGTGGGTCGCAGGTAGGCAAGTCTGGGCACCCCCGTTCCCAGGACCCCGACAGTAGCCCCCGGGCCCAAGGCGCACTCGAACTTGGCTTTGAGGCGGAGTTAAAGGGCAAGTGCGGAGTGCCGCGGGCCCCAACCGCCTGCGGCCTTGGTCGACGCGCGGCGATTGATGGGACGTGGGCGCCTCCGCTTCCCCATGCTGCCTCGGCAATCGTCCTCGACTTGACGAGACCCTGCTACATGCAGAAGAAAACCATCATTGCGCATGATCGTGGAGGTCGATGATTAGCCTCCTTCTGGCTATAAATGAGGGGAGGGGCGGAGCCCCCGTTGCTTATCTCCTTCTTCTCGCTGAGCGCTCCTTCTTCTTCCTCCTTGCTTTGTCGTATTGCCGCGACACCCATGGCGCCGGTAAGGATATTCTCTGCAGCTGAGAAGGGCAAGGCTCCCCGCGAGGAGCAAGGGCCGCTTCCGCCGAAGAAGAGGTTTGGCAGCTGCCGCGACGTCGGCGTGAGGCTAGAGGTGACGAGGCCTTGGTACGAGCGGCCTCCTCCTGGCTACCCGCTGCCCTTGTACGCCCAAGCGCAAGGCTCCGGAGGAGGAGGCAGCACCCCGAGCCGCTCGCGCCATGGCCGTGGTGGCCATGCCGAGGTTGCACGAGCCGCCGACCCATGAACTCATGCCGAGGGCTCCTCGCGTGAGTTCGTGGTATGGGCGGCGATGCCACCCCACACGTGGATCAAGCTTTCATGGTTCTTTGCCAGAGAGATGCTGCTGAGAGGGCCGCTCGAGCTGTGGCTGCAGCACGCCGAGTGCAGCACTCCAGCCTCGGGGGCGGAGGTCGAGGTCATCTCCCCGGGCAAGATCTGCATGACCCATGGACGGGGCGAGGTTGCCCGCGCTTGCCGCGCGGAGGGGGCCTGTCGGTGTCAAAACCGGCGGATCTCGGGTAGAGGGTCCCGAACTGTGCGTCTAAGGTCGATGGTAACAGGAGACAGGGGACACAATGTTTACCCAGGTTTGGGCCCTCTCTATGGAGGTAATACCCTACTTCCTGCTTGATTGATCTTGATGAATATGAGTATTACAAGAGTTGATCTACCATGAGATTGTAATGGCTAAAACCCTAGAAGTCTAGCTTGTATGACTGTATCTCTTTTCGGACTAAGCCCTCTAGTTTATATAGACACCGGAGGGGACTAGGGTTGTACAAAGTTGGTTACAGAGAAAGGAATCTTCATATGTGGTCACCAAGCTTGCCTTCCACGCCAAGGAGAGTCCTATCCGGACACGGGAGACAGTCTTTGGTCTTGTATCCTCACAGCCCATTAGTCCGGCCCATGTCCAACAGGCCGGACGCCCGAGGACCCTTTAGTCCAGGACTCCCTCAGTAGCCCCTGAACCAGGCTTCAATGATGAGGTGTCCGGCGTGCAGATTGTCTTCGGCATTGCAAGGCGGGTTCTCCTTTCCGAATACTCCAAGATAGTCTTCAGACGCAACAAACGTGTCCGGATCTGCAACACAAGTACCACACACACAGCCGTAGAGAGTAATATTTCACGAGTCCCATCGCCGACAACTTTTCGCAAGATGACATCACGCCTGTCTGGTCATTATTTCGAACCGTTTTCGTCTACTGTTCCACGTTTCGAGATGCGGTTTCCATTGGCACGTCTTGTCAAAGCAGATATCGTGTCCCCTTATTGCGGGATTCTTATCAATACGGGCGTGGGTAACCCAACTGTACCGTTTACACGACCCTTGGGAATAGGTGAGTTTTAAGGCGAGTGGGGAGGCGTTCGATATTCACTGCCTTTATAAGGGGATAAGGATTCTTCTTCTTCACCCACGCCTTCTTTCTACCTCTGCCCTTCCATTCTCGAGCTCCAGCGCCCAAATTCTCGTTTCTTCCACCCCGAGCAAGCTCTCAACCATGTCAGACTCTGGAGGGCAAGGCAAGTGGATGGCTCATCCATCACGGCGAAGGACATCGCCGAGCTTCGAGAGGCCGGATATCTGGCGAAGGAGATCGCCCATCGGCTTCCGGCGAAGGGACAAGTCGTCCCCACACCAAAACCCAACGAGAGGGTGGTATTCCTCCCTCATTTCGTCCGCGGACTAGGGTTTCCACTCCACCCTTTCGTCTGCGGACTTATGTTCTATTATCGGCTAGATTTCCATGATCTAGCCCCGAACTCTTTCCTCAACATCTCGGCATTCATTGTCGTGTGCGAGGCTTTCCTCCGCGTCTAGCCACACTTCGGTTTGTGGCTTAAGATCTTCGACATGAAACCGAAGGTGGTAGATGGCCAACACGCGGAGTGTGGAGGAGCCATGGTGAGCAAGATGCCCAACGTCACGTGGCCCAAAGGCACATTTGTGGAGACTGTCAAGGAGTGGCAGAAGTTGTGGTTCTATATCACAAAGCCCCATGACGCCACCTGGGCCGCGACTCCCGAATTCAAGTCCGGGGCTCCAATGCGGCTGACCTCCTGTTTGGAGAAGGGCCCAAATTGGTCTTCATCGGACAAGCTGATGGCGCTTCAAACACGCATCCAAAGCATGGTGGATAAAAACATCAAGCTCGTCGACGTGATCCACGTTATGCTAGTTCGCCAGATCCTCCCCTGCCAAAGCCGAACTTCCCCTCTATGGGAATTCGATCCGGAGAAGCACCAGACCTTGGTGAGGCTCTTTGTCACCACTCACGAAGACGCCTGGAAGCTGCTCTTCAAGGGCGACGAGAAGCCACCGGCCATAGACTCGGATCGTGGACATGATCTTGCCCACCCTGCCAGCGCCGTAAGTCCTTCACATCTCAAGGCGTACTTTCCACCTGCTTGTCCAAGGAGGGTAACTAAACTTTGCTAATTTATCCTTTCGAGAATGGACGGAGAAAGCGGAGCGAACTCATAGTTTGGCTCCGGTGCCAAAAGAACCAGTCATCCCGCTTCTGGCGAAGATGCTGGTCTTGGTGCCCTACCAGCTGCCGGAGAAGAAGGCCAAGAAGCAGGCCAAGGGGGGCCGGGGTGGCCCCCGCCGCAAGGGCACTTCGGACGTGATGTCCGAAGACAAGACTCACTCCTCTGTCGCCGAAGATGACGATGAGGAGGAGGAGGAAAGCAACCCTCCCCCTGATGGGGGGAGGAAGAAGAGGGCGGCCTCCACGAATCTGGAGGCGGAGGCGCCCAAGAAGGGGAAAGGCTCCCTCACGGATAAAATCGCGTGGGACGTCGACAGCAGTCCGGAGCGATGCCCCCGGAGCAAGCCCCTGGCTGCATCGTAAGTACTGACAGACTCATACTCGCCCGTGTATCCGGCCTTTCCTCCTCATTGTATTAACATGGTTAATTGTGCAATTGCAGTCCAGCCCATGACAGCTCCCAGTGATCCTCATCAAGAGGTTCGTTGGATTCAAGGGCGATGGCCAGCGCGTCATCGCCGACCGCTTACTCCGCCACGGCCAAGGGCGACACCGAGGTGCTGTAGTGAAGGAGTTTCCCAGGCCAGGGAGAGTCTCAAGAGGCCGTCAGGGTGGCGCCAGAGGGCGAAACCTCGGCCGCCGGACACATGGGGGAGTAGTCCCCTCTGGTGACTGGCGATGGGGGCCGTATTCAGTTCGGCCCCCGTCCGGATACGGCTCCGAAGACCTACACGGCTCCGGAGTCCGGTGTGCAGCCTCCTTTGAAAGACAGAGGTGTGCCTATCCCACCGTGACCTATGTTCAACCAGGGGCACCGGACAATCTTCTGGAAGCGCTGCAAGGCACTTCCATTGTGGAAGAACACCGTATCCTTATGGGTATGGTGATTGAGAGGGTTCAGTCCATCAAGAGCAGACTGACCGAAGCCTACGGCGGCCTGCTGACAGGTTTTGAGGTAAGCGACGCAAAGGAGAAAATTCCCATATAGACAGTAGCCCCTGAGACACTGTCCGGTGTTCAGAAAGCAAAACCGGACAGAGGATCAATTCATTTTTGCAGGAAACTAACTAAATGTGTCTTGTATGAATGAGCAGGCATCATTGCTGGCCGCGACCTCACACGCTGCCTAAGTCTCCGGACTAAAGCAGAGACTGGAGCGGGCCGGGGAGGAGCTCGGCCAAGCGAGGAAGCAGCTGGAGGACCAGTAAGGTATGTAATTACTCGCTGTGTATTCGGAAAGAATAAATGATGTGTATTGACCATAGTGTTAAGATATGTGTAGGGGCGATGACCGAGGTCGAGACCCTTAAAAAGGCCCTGGCCGAAGCCGAGGAGAAAGCTGCCAAGGAGCAAGCCGCTCGTAAGAAGCTCAAGGCCAGGGTCAACAAGGTCCAGCAGGAGCTCCAGGACGCTGTAAAGAAATGCGAGGCCTTGGAGTGCGATGTTTCGGCTCGAGAGGCCGAACTCGCCAAGGCCCGCCAGAGCGCGGAAGAAGCCCAGGTTGAGGCCCAGGGCGCCCTCCAGGAGATCCAGGAGACCAGGAAGATCGCGGCGGGTAAGGCGTTTAGTATGCAAAGCAAGTATGTGAAGAAGCAGTATGTCTTACTAACCCGGATTCGGAGTTCTCCAGGAGCGTTTGCGGATTTGCCGCGCAGTGTGTCAGACGCTGCGGAGTTCTTCCGAGCTGAAGAAGGAAGCTCAACGGAGAAGTTGTTCTGGTCGCAATACCTTGCGCCAGAACTTCTAGTGCCCTTCACCGATCAGCTAAAGCAGCTGGCCGAGCTGCACAGGGTGGCCGAACAGGCCATGAAGGATTTAATAATCCGGCTATGGCCTGCCGAAGCTATACCCGGCAGTTACTTCGGACTCGTGAAGCGGCTGGTGAACGCCTGTCCTCGGCTGGACGTCATCAAGCGATCGGTCTGCATCGAGGGCGCGCGCATGGCCTTCGCCTACGTCAAGGTCTGGTGGGCGAAGATGGACGTCGTCAAGCTCGTGACCGAAGGGCCGCCGGAGGGCAAGGAGCACCGCACGCCAGAGCGATATTTTGAAGACGTCCTGGAGGGGTCCCGCATTGTAGCGACGCAATGTGCGAAAGACATTATCTTTGAATGAATACATTCATGTTGCCTCTGCCATGTATGATGAAACAAAGTTGTTATGTAATATAATTTTTGTTATGTTAAAAAAATTACCTCCTGTGCGGCCGTTTTGTATGAAATCTGAGAGTTGGCCAATCATTGGCTTCTGCCCCCACGTAGGTAGTACGGGGGTGTTTGGGATGGAATCTAAACACTCTTGATCCAATTGTTTGGTCCTTGAAGGAGGTGTTTAGCGCAACGTACCAGGCAATCATACTATGTAGCTTTAGCACTCTCACTTAGCCATAGGAGTTTGAAAATAAAAAAGCGGGCGCAGCCCCTAGTATCGGAACTAGAATGCTATAGGCACCTGACCGGGTAAGTACCGATCCTTCGCGTAATGCGGAAAAAAATCTCTATCGATTTGAAACCTCCAAAGAGCTGACCGGCTCTCGCCGCATCATGACAATCAGTTTTCGGCTTTCTCTACCGAGGTGCTCCTTCGGGTAAACCAGGGCACAATTGCAGTAGTGCTCCCTTTACTACCTTAGCCGATATAGCGGAACGTAAGGTAGCAAGCACAGGAGTCGTGCAACCCAACTATTGACCAAAGACATGATTCGGAGCCAATGCATATAGAGCTGAATTCGGGGTGCCGAACTATACTGTAAAAAGTGTTCAGACTCTGTTGCCATAGTGCAGGGCGCTATGAAGCCCCTGGAAAATTGAAACGTACCACAGTGTACGGGTGCTATCTGATAAGCTTATTAATAGTAAAAAAAGGAAAACAGAAAAGGAGAAAAGGCAATAAGCAGGGGCCCTAAATTTTGGGCCGCAAACTGTTTCCATTATGATTTGATTAATACGTCAAAGCGCATTCATACAAGTAGTGTGATAAGCAACTGGCTATTTGACATGCCACGACCAAGGGAGAGCTGCACATGGGACCCTGGAGACAGGTAGAGTGGTTGTTTAAGAAACCACTTAGAAATTCCCCTCTACATCCAAGCTGACCACCGGCTTGGTGTATTTGTCCTTTGAAAGGACCTGCGATCAAGTCGTCAGGGAAGGCCTCTGGAGAAGAAACCTGAAAAGCACAAAAGAAACAGTGAAAGTATATGTGTCGGGGAGCGGTCAAGCCGTATTGTGGATCACAAGCTAGTTATGCCTCCGCCTGTCCCCATGGTATTTTGAGTGCATAGTTATGTACGCGCGGTGCGAATGCCGCCACTTCATCGGGACTGGGACGGAGGCCAAATTGCTAGTCGAGCTCTTGACGAGCCGGGATGTCCTGCTGTAGAGTGGTCCGGACCCTCTTGATAGTGTCCGGGGGCTCGGCCGCCGGATTAAGGCCTCGCTTGAAAAGGCCGCTCTGTACTTCTGCTACTAAGGCAGCGGTGTGCTCCTCGGTATGGAGGGAGCGTTTCGTATTTCCATTAACTGTTATGACGCCGCGTGGTCCGGGCATCTTGAGCTTGAGGTAAGTGTAACGAGGAACCGCATTGAATCGAGCGAATGCGGTTCGTCCGAGCAGTGCGTGGTAGCCGCTGCAAAAAGGGACGATATCGAAGATTAGCTCTTCACTTCGGAAGTTGTCCGGAGATCCGAAGACAACC
Organism: Triticum aestivum; assembly: GCF_018294505.1. Taxonomy (NCBI): domain Eukaryota; kingdom Viridiplantae; phylum Streptophyta; class Magnoliopsida; order Poales; family Poaceae; genus Triticum; species Triticum aestivum. The sequence continues at coordinate 77,611 of NW_025225094.1, forward strand.
TCTAGCGTAATTGAGCCCTGTCAGGACCCCGATTCTAAGTCACACCGATCTAGCCTATAACACCTCATATCACTTTGCGGCCTCACGCACGGTATTCCCACGGGTGTCGCCTTACCATGGCCCGGGACCGTTTGCGCCTTTTGGCTCACGTATATGATAGTGTCGCTAGCATCCATATGACAGAGAACCCGGGCCGACATGACTAGTCGTGAACCCAAAGTGGCACTAACTTACGGGGGCAGGCATACATGAATCAACATCGAGCATGTCGGTCAGCAGCGTGCGAATCCGGGCTGTAGCACTGGGCTAACAGGACTCCGGGAACCCGGGCTGTAGCAGGCTAGGCAGGACTCCGGATGTCACCGCGTGACATTTCCCCGAAGGGACAGACACAGGAACGAAGTGAATCACATGTCGGCCAGTCAAGTGTTCCGGAGCAGTAGTGTTGGGCTAGCAGGACTCCGGTGAACCGGGCTGTAGCGGACTACTATGGCTCATGGAAGCACAAGACTACATTTCCCCATAAGAGAGGCTACCAAGGATAAACAACTAGGTTGTCGGATCCCACATGTACCAAGCATTTCAATCATACACACAATATGCTCGATATGTGTAAATACAACATGGCATCACAACATAACTCTACGACTCGAGTATTTATTCATTAGGCTCCGAGGAGCCAAGTATTACAAACATGGGTCTCATGACCCCAACATACAGAGCATACAAGCAACAAGCACATGCGGAAGCTTAACTTGTCTGAGTACAGACAACTACAAAAGAAAAAGGCTGAGAAGACTGACTATCTACAAGACCCTGCCGAGGGCACAAGATCATAGCTGAGGTAACAAGCTAAACGTCGAAGCCCACGCGGAACTATTAGCGAGACTGACGTCTCTCTGCAAAACATAAAATAGGAAAACGTGAGTACAAATGTACCCAGCAAGACTTACATTAGAACTATCTACATATGCATTGGTATCAACAAAGGGGGTGGTGGAGTTTGACTGCAGCAAGCCAGCTTTGACTCGGTGGCTATCCTGAACTATGACTGCAAGTAACTCTTTTGAGGTGGCGCACACGAGTCCACATATTCACCATATCAATACTCCGCTCCCGTCTCCCTACGAGAAGGCCATCCATAGCACTCACGCTTATCTTGCGAGTTTTAGAGTATCCACTTTCACTTGTCTATGAACTGTACACGCAACCAGAAGTCCTTTACCGCGGACACGGCTATTCGAATAGATGATGTTAACCCTGCAGGGGTGTACTTCTTCATACAAGTTTCCACCACTTAGCGTCTGCACATGACATGTGCGCGACAGACTTCAAGCGAAAGCCGACGTGGGTGTAGACCACGACCTACCTAAACACTCAAGTCTCTAGTCCAGGTTCATCGCCTATCCAGGTTCCATCCGCAGGGAGTCCGGCCGAGGTTTCCACATACGGCCCCGAACGATGTGTACAGGGTTCCGCGACACCAAACGGGCGCCCGGCATACCTGGCCACGTGCCTACCGCATCATAGCCCACCCCTCGGGTCAGCACTGCGCACGGCCTCCAGCATACTACAAACACCAGAAACTACTTGCAACTCCTGGACAGAGGACTAGGGTGGTTAAGAAGTCGAGCGGGGTCATATTTCAGGGCCCAATGCATGGTAGTAGCTGTTTCATGGATCACAAACACAGAACTCAGCTCCTGAGGACGGTTTCAATGAGACAACCCACCATGTACTCCTACATGGCCTCTCACCGCTACCTTTACCAAATCGTGTTCACACACTTAGCTCACACACTGTAGGACATGTTCATCACCATTCCAATTCATTCCCGATGAATCAGACCTGACTCAACTCTAAGCAGTAGCAGGCATGACAAGCAAGCATGAATGAGTAGGCACATCGGGGCTCAAACAATTCCTACTCATGCTAGTGGGTTTCATCTATTTACTGTGGCAATGACAGGTCATGCAGAGGAAAAGGGGTTCAACTAACGCAGCTAGTAACAGATGAATCGTTGTTGTCCTAATGCAGTAAAAGAGAGCAGGAGCGAGAGAGTGGGATTGTATCGGAATGAACAAGGGGGTTTTGCTTGCCTGGCACTTCAGAAGATAGTATAGCTCTTCATCGGTGTCATCGAACTCATCGTCGAAACCATGTCTACTAAGAGGGGACAAACACCGGCAAACAAGAGGGAACACAATCAATGCAACGCAATAATATGATGCATGATCATGACATGTCAAGAATGTTATGATTAACACTAATGCATCTAGCAACAGTTTAAATGAAGTCCATATGAGCTAAGGGTTCAGATGCAAACTCCATATTTAGCATTTAAAATGCCATTATCATGTTTTCACCTATACAGCAGGGTTAGGTTTCTCTAACATGCATGAAACCAGTACAGATGGATAGATTGGATTTTTCTGATCATTTTTCATATATAATTTGTTTGATTTGGAGCTACGGTTGATTTTCTATGATTTTTTGAAGTTTTGGTTATTTTCTGGAATTTCCTGTATAAGAATAAATCCAGAAAAAGAGTTACTGCGTCAGCACTAGGTCACTGTGATGTCAGCAGGTCAACGGGACGGTCCAGGTCAAACTGACCAGTGGGTCCCATGTGTCAGTGACTAAACTAAACTAACTAGGTTTAGTTAACACTAATCTAGGTTAGTTAGCAGGGTGTGGCCCGCATGTTAGTGAGAGAGAGGGGTCAAACCCCTGGGCAGACGGGGTCAAACCCTGCCGGTCAAAGGCAGTCAACCCGCCGGCATTTAGCCGCCGCCGGCGGCAGACGCGGCAGAGCGGCACGGGTTTCGCGCTCCGGCGAGCAAATGGGCGGCGGAGGCCATCTACGGGGAGCTGGAGGTGCGCCGCTTCCATTGGTGGTGGTGGTTGGTCCGGAGGTGGCCGGAATCATCGCCGGCGACGACGTTAGCGGCTGCCGGAGCTCGGGTGAGCTCGGGGTCGTCGCTACAACGAACGTGGAGGCGCGGGGTTATCACCTACGTGCTCTACGTGGTGCGGCGAGCAAGGTAGACATGACGGCCAGGCCGTTGCGTGGCCGGAGTCACGCCGGCGGTGCGCACAGGCGGCGGCGGGTGCGGGTGAGCTCGGTGCGGTGCATACGGTGCATGAGAGAGGTAACGGAGAGGGGGAGGACGGAGCAGGGCTCACGGCGATCGCAGCAGGCGTCGAAGTGGGCTCGGGGAAGGCCGGAGCTGAGCGGGGCGGCGATGGCGATCTCGGCGGACCGAGGTTGAAGACAACGACGTCGACAGCGTTCAGGGGCGCCCGGCGTTGAGTATCTCATTGAGGAGGTCGAGGACGACACGCAGAAGCTCGGAGACTCGTCGGTGAGGCGTGTGATTGCCGGTGGCCGCGGTAACGGTGAGCGGCGGCGACGCCGTGTTCGGTGGGGCTGCAGAGAGGGAGCTAGAGGAGAGGGAGAGTGCTCCAGAGTGAGGGAGAGGCAGAGGGGGTCAAGGCCGTTCCTGTGGCGCGGAGACAGGGCGAGGGGGAAGCAGGAGGTGGAGCTCGGGCGCGCGCCCGTCGACACGCCTGTGCCTACTGGCAGAGGTTGAAGACGGTGGGGCTCCTGGTGGGCTGGCCAACAGTGCCAGGCCAGTGGGCTGGGCTGGCCACTTGGGCCGCGCCAGGTAAGTGGCCCAGGTGGGTTTTCTGCTCTGTTTTAGCTTTTGTTCTGTTTTCCTATTTATGTAAATTTGTTTTAATTTGGTTTTCAAACCAAATCACTTTTAAAAATTCTGAAAATAGTTATGGGCACTAAATGAATTATTCCAGAGGCCCTCAGCTAATTCCAAAATTGTTGGAGCATTTAAAAATATTTATAGTATTTAAATGCCCCAATTCAAATACAATATGAGTTAATTCAAAAATCCAGAATGGCCTAAAAATATGTGCATCATTTTTGGCAGAGGTTCTAGACCAGTTCAAAAATGATGGACATTTATTAAGGGCATTTTGGGTTCATTGAAAAGATTTAATTTTGACCCTAGTTGAATTTCATTTGCTGCTAGGGTTTATGAGTCCCCATATCAGCTTTACATAAAATTTAAACATGATGCAACAGACAAGTGCTAGCCTAGTGCAAGGTAAAGATAGGGATGTGACAACTCACCCCCACTAAACAAGAATCTCGTCCCGAGATTCAAGACGTGAGGTAAGTAGAAAGAGGGGACACAAAGCTAACACGATCTCATGATCCAACTTCACTTCTCGAAGATGTTGATTCATTGCTTCATATTGATTTTTACGTATTTGCTTTCGAGACCTTCATCCAACATGATGACGACAGAAGGAAATTCTACAGGAAATGATCTCCTCGAAGATCGAGTACCTCAGGATCAACTCATGGAGTGAGACGTTGAAACATCTCTTGAGCTGAGACACAAATCATACATATCAGGGGTGATGGATGGCAGATGACGAAGATTCAAATTGGTAGGCAACAACGCCACGCTTGAGTAAGATGGTGGATGGTTTCAAAATAGCAAGGACATAATCGCCATGATTCCATAACGAGACACCTTGGGGGTGACTCGTAGAAATATTCCCTTGAGTGGCAAAAAGAATTACTCTTGATATAGAAATCATTGAAACTCCCTAAACCAGCCCCAGGAAAATCACAAACGACTGTTTGACGGATTTCGGGAGAACGGCACACTCGGGCTAGAATGGATGATGTGGACTACCTTGTTGAAGACAACGCAATGGATGATTTTTGCTTATCATCGGAAATGTATGGGACTCATAGTAAGTCCACTTTTGAGGATGATCCTGGACAGCAACTGCTGAGAAGGGCAGCCCATGGAAAATTGGCATGATGGGGTGCAAGCTGGGAACAAAATGCAAATGTTGGGAATGTTCCAACCATCATATCTGCCTGAGATTCAGATCTGGCTAGAAACAGGATACTTCAGACTCACATGTCTGAAAAGAAGAGTTGCAACACAAATCAACGAGATAACGCTGCGAGACTCTCAGGAGACGAACTACGATAGCAAGCTCCAAAACATGAGTTGGTTCTGCTACATACATGTGAACACATTGTCCAAGACAAGCATGACCACATAGTAGTCTTACAACAAAACACTACCGAGTTCTGATTGGGAAACATCATTGCGGAGAGCGAAGTCATGCGCATGTACCTTTGGGTCCTTAAGGATTAGCACTTAAGAACTTCTTTTCCTTGAACAAATCATTCAATGGCTTGGTGTGCTAGGGATTACACACGGAGTGGAGGTAGCGAGCCTATCAAACCATGGAATACTTCGCACATGCATGACTGACTTGGGATGATTCCGGAGAAAGCAAAACAATCTTTCTCAATTCACGACGGCAACTTGCACATAATGCACGTGAACTTGGAGAAAGTCACTTCTTACACCAAACATGTATTTCATGAACGGGGCATGAAGATAATGCTTACAAAAGTTTCCAATACTAGCTTGATGTTCAACATGAATCATGGAGGAGACAAGATGCTGCTGATGGGCTCAATAGCAACTCATCGGAATTTCCATATCACTGGACTTCCGCCATCATGTGAACATGGTGATAGCATTGGTCAGACCAAAAGATGTAATGGTGTATGCTCGAGGGATCAACCACGAGTAAGACAACATTACGAACATCGTTGGTTCTGATTTGATTTGACGACAACACATACTCAAATCAAAGATTTGTAAGATAATAGATCCAACAACTGATCACGAGGGTCAAGCGATGAAGATATCATCTTTCTTCAACACACACACAAACACAAAGATATCCCTTCGGAATGAACCAAATTCGGCAATGCTTTTTATCTTCCAACTCTCCAAGTTGTTGTTTAGCTTAACCAACTAGCTCAGGGGTATCCAACACAGATTCTTGGAGAAGGGGTGGTTTATAAGAAACCAACTTGATCACGAACTCAACATAGCGGTCAGGTGACAACCTGGTTATACTTCCGAGAAGACTTTCGGAAAATCACGAACCACCGATATGTTACTAAGCTCAAGAACAATCTTGCTTTTCAGGGCAAGACGATATGATCGAAAGAGGGATTGACACAATCCCAACTCATGGATCGAAGAGTGCACCAGAAATAAGGACTAGGTAGCACGATCAATCTTCAGATGATGATTTAATAACCAACACGCTAAGAATGAGAATATTGTCCATTTACTACAAAGCAACGAGTTGCTCGGAGTACTGATTTCACACATACAATTCACTTGTCGGCATTCCGGTTGCGACAACACAAAACCGAGGAATGAATAATGATGGCGAGGGGTATCACTGTACCAAGAATTCATAAGATGGTGTGCAATTCCCATGACATTCTTGATATAAAGATGGTAATATCCCAAGGTAGAACAGATCAAAGGCTGGATTGGCAATTTGATCTGCGGAATACGACTGCTTTGACCCAATCCTAGAAATGGATAAGGTACTAGAGTTTGTTTCTCCTAGTCATTCTGGAATAGAATGGCTTGACGGACCACAAAAAGAATAGACATCGATGAACGAATGCACGCATACTCTTGACTATCAATTGATAGACGAAGGTCAGAAAATAGCTAAAGAGGGACAACTCAAAGGAACATACGATTTTCTGAGTTGTGGATGCATAGATTAGCATGTCGAACGAGTTCAACATATTTCTTCCGGATAACCCATGCAGAAAGGTAGAACTGGTAGAGTCACAAATTTTGATTGGAGTACTCCTCAAGAGCACCCTTGTTGTGATCTTTTGGTTCAAACAACTTCTACCATAATGGTTCATGGTATTGGAAGAAGGATTTACCACGGACCTTGAGGACTATCGCAAAGGTTACTAATATCCTAAGGAACTAGCAAACACTATCAACATGAAGTAAGTAGGGTGAATTTTGGGCTCAAAAACCCAGGAGTAGAATACCTACTACTAAGTAGCATCACAGGATGCTTTCGAGAGTAATGGCCAGAATCATCACACTGGGGATGCAAAGCATTGCTAGATTACTGAGTAGTTCTCTCAGACAAGTGGGGTCATAAAATAACTCCAACATATATGTCAAGGCAACAGAGTACCTCAACAGACCGATTAGTGTGCTTAATCTGGCCCAAAGGAACATCGAAAACGGGAAGAAGGAATTTACAAATGCATCAGATTGTTTAGAAACCTGGGATGACTCGGACAGCATAACAGCTATAAATGCTCAAAAAGATTTGGGACATCCTGCAAAAATTGTGGCATAACCACTCAACATGACAAAATCAAGGTTCCGAGATCAACTGTCAACACACAGAAATAGTAGGAACTGAACTGAGAATTGAATCCATCAATCCTATAAGTCTATGGATTAGTAACACGTCATCCTGATAGATAGATGAGAAGGCCTAGTTCTTAATCCTCGTAGAAGAGACGAGGATGACTCAGATCAGAAGGGCATAAGGTAAAGGAGTAAAAAGAGCCTTACGTTCCCTTCCACAATCAATTCCCTTACATAACTAAAGCATTTCTAGACTTAACTTCGACCAGTTTGGCTTGGTAATCCTACAGGCAGTCAGGCTCTGATACCAAAGCTGTCAGGACCCCGATTCTAAGTCACACCGATCTAGCCTGTAACACCTCATATCACTTTGCGGCCTCACGCACGGTATTTCCACGGGTGTTGCCTTACCATGGCCCGGGACCGTTTGCGCCTTTTGGCTCACATATTTGATAGTGTCGCTAGCATCCATATGACAGAGAACCCGGGCCGACATGACTAGTCGTGAACCCAAAGTGGCAATAACTTACGGGGACAGGCATACATGAATCAACATCGAGCATGTCGGTCAGCAGCGTGCGAATCCGGGTTGTAGCACTGGGCTAACAGGACTCCGGGAACCCAGGCTGTTGCAGGCTAGGCAGGACTCCGGATGTCACCGCGTGACATTTCCCCGAAGGGACAGACACAGGAACGAAGTGAATCACATGCCGGCCAGTCAAGTGTTCCGGAGCAGTAGTGCTGGGCTAGCAGGACTCCGGTGAACCGGGCTGCAGCGGACCACTATGGCTCATGGAAGCACAAGACTACATTTCCCCATAAGAGAGACTACCAAGGATAAACAACTAGGTTGTCGGATCCCACACATAGCAAGCATTTCAATCATACACACAATATTCTCGATATGTGTAAATACAACATGGCATCACAACATAACTCTACGACTCAAGTATTTATTCATTAGGCTCCGAGGAGCCAAGTATTACAAACATGGGTCTCATGACCCCAACATACAGAGCATACAAGCAACAAGCACATGCGGAAGCTTAACTTGTCTGAGTACAGACAACTACAAATGAAGAAGGCTGAGAAGCCCGACTATCTACAAGACCCTGCCGAGGGCACAAGATCGTAGCTGAGGTAACAAGCTAAACGTCGAAGCCCACGCGGAACTATTAGCGAGACTGACGTCTCTCTGCAAAACATAAAATAGGCAAACGTGAGTACAAATGTACCCAGCAAGACTTACATTAGAACTATCTACATATGCATCGGTATCAACAAAGGGGGTGGTGGAGTTTGACTGCAGCAAGCCAGCTTTGACTCGGTGGCTATCCTGAACTATGACTGCAAGTAACTCTTTTGAGGTGGCGCAAACGAGTCCACATATTCACCATATCAATACACCACTATGGATCCGCTCCCGTCTCCCTACGAGAAGGCCATCCATAGCACTCACGCTTATCTTGTGAGTTTTAGAGTATCCACTTTCACTTGTCTATGAACTATACATGCAACCCAGAAGTCCTTTACCGCGGACATGGCTATTCGAATAGATGATGTTAACCCTGCAGGGGTGTACTTCTTCATATATGTTTCCACCAGTTAGCGTCTGCACATGACATGTGCTCGGCAGACTTCAAGCGAAAGCCGACGTGGGTGTAGACCACGACCTACCTAAACACTCAAGTCTCTAGTCTAGGTTTATCGCCTATCCAGGTTCCATCCGCAGGGAGTCCGGCCGAGGTTTCCACATACGGCCCCGAACGATGTGTACAGGGTTCCGCGACACCAAACGGGCGCCCGGCATACCCGGCCACGTGCCTACCGCATCACAGCCCACCCCTCGGGTCAGCACTGCGCACGGCCTCCAGCATACTACAAACACCAGAAACTACTTGCAACTCCTGGACAGAGGACTAGGGTGGTTAAGAAGTCGAGCGGGGTCATATTTCAGGGCCCAATGCATGGTAGTAGATGTTCCATTGATCACAAACACAGAACTCAGTTCCTGAGGACGGTTTCAATGAGACAACCCACCATGTACTCCTACATGGCCTCTCACCGCTACCTTTACCAAATCATGTTCACACACTTAGCTCACACACTGTAGGACATGTTCATCACCATTCCAATTCATTCCCGATGAATCAGACCTGACTCAACTCTAAGCAGTAGCAGGCATGACAAACAAGCATGATTGAGTAGGCACATCAGGGCTCAAACAATTCCTACTCATGCTAGTGGGTTTCATCTATTTACTGTGGCAATGACAGGTCATGCAGAGGAAAAGGGGTTCAACTACCGCAGCAAGTAACAGATGAATCGTTGTTATCCTAATTTAGTAAAAGAGAGCAGGAGCGAGAGAGTGGGATTGTATCGGAATGAACAAGGGGGTTTTGCTTGCCTGGCACTTCAGAAGATAGTATAGATCTTCATCGGTGTCATCGAACTCATCGTCGAAACCATGTCTACTGAGAGGGGACAAACACCGGCAAACAAGAGGGAACACAATCAATGCAATGCAACAATATGATGCATGATCATGACATGTCAAGAATGTTATGACTTACACTAATGCATCTAGCAACAGTTTAAATGAAGTCCATATGAGCTAAGGGTTCATATGCAAACTCCATATTTAGCATTTAAAATGCCATTATCATGTTTTCACCTATACAGCAGGGTTAGGTTGCTCTAACATGCATGAAACCTGTACAGATGGATAGATTGGATTTTTCTGATCATTTTTCATATATAATTTGTTTGATTTGGAGCTACGGTTGATTTTTATGATTTTTAGAAGTTTTGGTTATTTTCTGGAATTTCCTGTATAAGAATAAATCCAGAAAAAGAGTTACTGCATTAGCACTACGTCACTGTGACGTCAGCAGGTCAACGGGGCGGTCCAGGTCAAACTGACCAGTGGGTCCCATGTGTCAGTAACTAAACTAAACTAACTAGGTTTAGTTAACACTAATCTAGGTTAGTAGCAGGGCGTGGACCGCATGTCAGTGAGAGAGATGGGCCAAACCCCTGGGCAGATGGGGTCAAACCCTACCGGTCAAAGGCAGTCAACCCACCGGCGTTTAGCCGCCGTCGGCAGCAGACGCGGCGGAGCGGCGCGGGTTTCGCGCTCCGGCGACCAAATGGGCGGCGGAGGCCATCTACGGGGAGCTGGAGGTGCACCGCTTCCATTGGTGGTGGTGGTTGGTCCGGAAGTGGCCGGAATCGTAGCCAGCGACGACGTTGGCGGCTGCCAGAGCTCGGGTGAGCTCGGGGTCGTCGCTACAACGAGCGTGGAGGCGCGGGGTTAGCACCTACGTGCTCTACGTGGTGCGGCGAGCAAGGTGGACATGACGGCCAGGCCGTTGCGTGGCCGGAGTCACGTCGGCGGTGAGCACAGGCGGCGGCGGGTGCGGGTGAGCTCGGTGCGGTGCATACGGTGCATGAGAGAGGTAACGGAGAGGGGGAGGACGGAGCAGGGCTCACGGCGATCGCAGCAGGCGTCGAAGCGGGCTCTGGGAAGGCCGGAGCTGAGCGGGGCGGCGATGGCGATGGCGGCGGACCGAGGTTGAAGACGACGGCGTCGACGGCGTTCGGGGGCGCCCGGCGTTGAGTATCTCATTGAGGAGGTCGAGGACGACACACAGAAGCTCGGATACTCGTCGGTGAGGCGTGTGATTGCCGGTGGCCGCGGTAACGGTGAGCGGCGGCGACGGCGTGTTCGGTGGGGCTGCGGAGAGGGAGCTAGAGGAGAGGGAGAGAGCTCCAGAGTGAGGGAGAGTCAGAGGGGGTCGAGGCCGTTCCTGTGGCGCGGAGACAGGACGAGGTGGAAGCAGGAGGTGGAGCTCGGGCGCGCGTGCGTCGACACGCCTGTGCCTACTGGCAGAGGTTGAAGACGGTGGGGCTCCTGGTGGGCTGGCCAACAGTGCCAGGCCAGTGGGCTGGGCTGGCCACTTGGGCCGCGCCAGGTAAGTGGCCCAGGTGGGTTTTCTGCTCTGTTTTAGCTTTTGTTCTGTTTTCCTATTTATGTAAATTTGTTTTAATTTGGTTTTCAAACCAAATCACTTTTAAAAATTCTGAAAATAGTTATGGGCACTAAATGAATTATTCCAGAGGCCCTCAGCTAATTCCAAAATTGTTGGAGCATTTAAAAATATTTATAGTATTTAAATGCCCCAATTCAAATACAATATGAGTTAATTCAAAAATCCAGAATGGCCTAAAAATATGTGCATCATTTTTGGCAGAGGTTCTAGACCAATTCAAAAATGATGGACATTTATTAAGGGCATTTTGGGTTCATTGAAAAGATTTAATTTTGACCCTAGTTAAATTTCATTTGCTGCTAGGGTTTATCAGTCCCCATTTCAGCTTTAGATAAAATTTATACATGATGCAACCGACAAGTGCTAGCCTAGTGCAAGGTGAAGCTAGGGATGTGACAAGCCCGTACAATGGGCCTCTACCCCTGGTATGACTCCTTTGAAGGTAGTCTTTGTGGGCTTGATCCATGATGGGTTAATGCCCATTTTGCGCATTGTATCCTGATAGAGTAGGTTCAGGCTGTTGCCGCTGTCCATGAGGACTCGCGTCAGGTGGAATCCGTCAATTATTGGGTCAAGGACCAATGCGGCTGAACCGCCATGACGGATACTGGTCGGATGATCCCGTCGATCAAAAGTGATCGGGCATGACAACCATGGATTAAATTTTGGGGTGACTGGCTCTATCGCATAGACGTCCCTGAGCGCGTGTTTGCGCTCCCTCTTGGGGATGTGTGTAGCATATATCATGTTCACCGTTTTGACCTGGGGGGGACTTCTTTTGTCCCCCTGTGTTCGGTTGCCGGGGCTTCTCGTCATCATCCTCACTTTGCGATCCCTTTTCTTTGTTGTCGGCATTTAACTTGTCGGCCTGTTTAAAAACCCAACAATCTCTGTTGGTACGATTGGCTGGTTTGTCTGGGGTGCCATGGATCTGGCACGGACGGTCGAGTATGCGGTCCAGGCTGGATAGTCCCTGATTGTTTCTTTTATATGGCTTCTTCCGCTGACCGGACTTTGAGCCACTGAATCCGGCGTTGACTGTTGTATCATCGGTGTTGTCACCATTGCTTCGGCGTTTGTGTCTGCTGCGTCGGAGCTTGCCGTTGCTATTTTTGACCTCTGGGGTGCCCATTTCACTTTCTGTGTTTTTGCTACGGGCTAGCCAGCTATCCTCACCCGCACAAAAGTGGGTCATGAGTGCCGTGAGGGCTGCCATGGACTTCGGATTTTCCTAGCCGAGGTGACGGGCAAGCCATCCGTCATGGATGCTATGTTTAAAGGCTGTTAGGGCTTCGGCATTCGGACAGTCGACGATCTAGTTCTTTTTAGTTAGGAACCTAGTCCAGAATTTCCTGGCTGACTCTCCAGGCTGTTGAACTATGTGACTTAAGTCATCGGCATCTGGTGGCCGGACATATGTACCTTGGAAGTTGTCAAGGAAGGCTTCTTCCAAGTCCTCCCAGCTGCCAATAGAATTTTCAGGCAGACTGTTTAACCAGTGCCTGTCGGATCTCGGGTTCCGGCAAAACCCTCAAGGTTCGAACACTGGGGTGCGCACGAAGATCTCCCCCTACCGAGTCACGCCCTTAACCTCGCTCCGATTTCTAAGGCTAGCTTGACGAACTCGCAACACAAGAGACACAAGATTTATACTGGTTCGGGCCACCGTTGCGGTGTAATACCCTACTCCAGTGTGGTGTGGTGGATTGCCTCTCGGGCTGAGGATGAACAGTACAAGGGGAAGAACAGCCTCCTGAGGTGAGGTGTTCTTGTGCTTGGTGGATGTGTGGATGATCTGAATCAGCTCAGGCTGAGTTGCCTTCTACTGTGGTGGCTAGTCCTATTTATAGAGGCCCTGGTCCTCTCCCCAAATATTGAGCGGGAAGGGAGCCAACAATGGCCAATTTGAAAGGGGACAGCTAGTACAAGCTATCCTGAGAAAAGCAGTCTTCGGCTGCAAAAGGCTCTGGCGGTGACGCCGCCTTGGGCTCCATGGTGACCTCCGTCTTGCCGTCCTGTGGGTCTTGGTCTCGTTGCACCGATGTGGAAACCTTCGCTTGACGCCTCGGTACTCCTCGCCTGCGCTTGCCTCCTTAGCACGAAAGAGGAAACAAGGACACTGTGCGCGCTGGCGCCCTCCTGGCACCCGCCTGGTCTCGATCGTCATGGCTCACGTCACTGGAACCTCGCGAGGTTTGCCTTGCCTTGATCTCTCCGCCCCTCGCGAGCCAGCCTGGCGAGGCCGCCCCCGAGGAGGTCTTGCGTCGCCCGCATCGCGAGGCTTGGCCCCTCGCGAGGGTCTTGGATGCTTGTTGGTGAAGATGGGCCGTACGGGCCCGCTCGCACAGCCACGCCGTGGGCCGCAGGCAGGCAAGTCTGGGGACCCTCGTTCCCAGAACGCCGACAGTAGCCCCCGGGCCCAAGGCGCGCTCGGGCTTGGCTTCGAGGCGAAGCCAAAGGGCAAGCGCGGAGAGCCGCGGGCCCCAATAGCCTGCGGCCTTGGTCGACGCGTGGCGGTTGACTGGACGTGGGCGTCTCCGCTTCCCCACGCTGCCTCGGCAACTGCCCGACTTGACGAGTCACTGCTGCATGCAAGGAAAAACCATCTTTACCTGTGATCGTGGGGGCGCTGGTTGGCCTTCTCCTGCTATAAATGGGGAGGGGGCAGAGCCCCCGTCGCCCATCTCTTCCCTTTCCGCTTGCTTCTCCCTCTCTGCTCCAATGCTAGTAGTGACTCCAATGGCACCGTCGAGGAGGTTCTATGCCGCGGAGAAGGGGAAGGCCCATTGCGAGGGGCCCGGCTCTCCGGCGCCGAAGCGTGGACGCGGCCATCCCCGCAAGCACACCGTGACCCCCCGCGGCCGCTGTGGCGCCGCTGCGTGTGGCAAGGGTCGCTCCGGTCGTGGCAGCCCTGTCGATGAAGGGAGACGTGCCTTTGTTGCGCGTCCTCCCCGGCCGCGGCCGCGCTTCCACTCGGCGAAGGTGCTGCCGAAGTTCGTCGTCTGGTCGGAAAACCCGGCCGGCAACTGGCTTCAGCTCCCGCGCTTCTTCGCCGACGAGCTGCCAGCCTCGGGTCCAGGCGGTCTCTGGCTGCAGGCGGACGGTTGCTGCAGCAGGGCTTCCTGAGTCGCGGTCGAGGTCTCCGTCGCGGGCAACATAGCTCTGGCCCGCGGCTGGCAGACGTTCGCCCGCGCGCGCGGCCTGGGCAGGCGGTGCACCCTCCATTTCAAGTATGACGGTGATGCGACCCTCTACGTGAGGGTGTTTGGGGAAGATGGTCTCCGTGTCGGGTGTTGCCCCGAGGTCAACGACGTCGAGGAGGTGCTCGGCCTTGGCGATGGTCGTGACGAGGATGAGGGCGAACCCGCCCTTGGTGCCGACCGCGTCTAGTCCAGCTACGGCGGCTCTTCCCCCGGCGATAGCTCCAGCAGTGGTGGCTACGACTAGCCGCCACGCTACGCGCCCGCTTCAAAGGCGGCAGCGGGTCGTCTCGTCGCCGCGCCTCCGTGAAGCGCGAGAAGGGGTCTGGCTGAGCTCAGGATAGCGCCAAGAGCCCGCCCCCGTGGACTGCTATAGGGGCGGGCGCCGCTTTTATTTTGTTCTTCCTTTCCTTCCTATATCAAGAAAGAAACCAGTATGGGCCCCGGAGGGGCATGCATCGAACTATGATTTTTCAATCATTATGCTATGTTTATCGTTCCTGTGTTGTGTCGTTGTTTTGTGTAGATATAACTTAGCTTGACATGTTCGGGGTAGTCTCCTCTTCACGAGGCACTTGCTTCCTGGTGCCTGTCTGGGCCTCCTTGACCTGGTGGGCGCTTAGGAACTGCAAAAAATTCGCTAGGAGGCTCGCTAGGAGGCTTATCGTTCACCCGAGCCTTGGTCACAGGTGTCGCTGGCCTTGACCCGGCGCTTCATATCGCGGTACCTGAGGGGCACGGATTAGGAGAAGTGCGCCAGCTTGTGGGCTCGAACGAGGGTGCCTCGCGAAAAGCAGAAGAAAGGCGGAAGGAGGAAAAGCGCTCACAAGGGAAAAGTGCTCACGAAGGCACCTGTCCAGCCCCCTCGCGAGGTATGCGAGAGAGAGTACAGGCCAAACTTGGAGGCGAAAACAGAGGCAGAAGGCGACGGAAACAAATCAGCAAAGAACGCCAGAAGCAAACTTCAATTAAAAGAGGGCGAGCCAACTACGGAAAGCAAATGAAAAGCCGCGTCCGGCACCTAGTCTAGTCTTCATGTCTTCTCACCAGCGCAGAGCTAAGTGCTGCCACTAGGACGTGGGAGGGAGCCCCCGAGGCCCGAGGGCGGCACTCCTGAGACTCCGGGGCATGTACAGCCCCACTCATTATTACGTGAGAGTGTCACGAGAGGAGACCTTCACAGGCACTGGGCCTTCTTCACAGGCGCTGGGCCTTT
Organism: Triticum aestivum; assembly: GCF_018294505.1. Taxonomy (NCBI): domain Eukaryota; kingdom Viridiplantae; phylum Streptophyta; class Magnoliopsida; order Poales; family Poaceae; genus Triticum; species Triticum aestivum. Next base: position 93,350 of record NW_025225094.1, read on the forward strand.
CTTCATGGGTAGAACTTCTAGAGGTGCTGGATGTTCCAGGCGTTCTGGATGGGTACCCCGTCCTGTGTCTCCAGGTGCGCGGCGCCAGGCCTGGAGACATGGACGACCTTGAACGGGCCCTCCCACATGGGTGAGAGCTTATGCAGCCCTTCCCTGGAGAGCACCCGCCTCAGGACGAGGTCGCCCACCTCGAGCATCCTGGAGCGGACGCTGCGACAGTGGTACCGCCGCAGCGCCTGTTGGTATCTTGCTGCCCGCAGTGCAGCTTCACGGCGGCGTTCCTCCCCCCAGCACGAGATCCATCCCCCGCGTGGCGTCCTACTGTGTCTCATCGAACGCCAGGACCCGTGCGGAGCGATGCGTGACCTCGTGAGGGAGAACCGCTTCTGCCCCGTAGACGAGGAAGAATGGGGTCTCGCCCGTTGGCTTGGTGGCGGTGGTGCGGATGGACCACAACACGGACTGGAGCTCGTCGTGCCAGCCCCTGCCTCAGGCTTCGAGCTTCTTCTTGAAGGTCCTGGTCTTGAGGCCTCTCAGGACCTCCGCGTTGGCGCGTTCGGCTTGGCCATTGCTCCGGGGGTGCGCCACCGAAGCGTAGCAGATCTGCGTTCCAAGGTTAGCATAGTACGTTTTGAAGAGATTACTGGTGAACTGCAAGCCATTATCGGTGATGATGTAGTTGGGGACCCCAAAACAACTCACGAGGCCCTTGATGAACTTGACCGCGGAGCCAGCTGGGATGGTGCGGACAGCTTCCACCTCCGCCCACTTGGTGAACTTGTCGATGGCAACGTAGACGTATCGGTAGCCCCCAGGTGCTCAAGGGAACGGGCCCAGGATGTCCAGTCCCCAGACTGCGAACGGCCACGAGAGTGGAATGGTCTGGAGGCCCTGAGCTGGCTGATGGATTTTCTTGGCGTGGAATTGGCAGGCCTCGCAGGACTTCACCAGCTCGGCTGCATCATTGAGCGCCGTAGGCCAGTAGACTCCGCTGTGGAATGCCTTGCTGACGAGGGTTTGTGATGACGAGTGGTGCCCACAGTCCCCACCGTGTATGTCGGCTAGCAGCTCCTTCCCCTGTTCCATGGAGATGCAACATAGTGAAACGTCATTTGGCCGCTTCCTGTATAACTCACCGTCCCTAATGTAGTATGTTGTGGCCTGCCGGGCCACGCGCTCCGCGTCCTCCTCCTTCTCCGGCAGCGTCCCTTGCATCAGGTATTCCTTGAATTCCTTGGTCCAGCATCCCTCCTGGGGCTCGAGCACCAAGAGTAGACGCGCTCCCAAAGTCGGGCCGCAGGCTGGGGCTCCCGCGGCAGGTGGCTGTGGGAGCTCCTCCCGAGGCTACGCTGTCCTCGAAAGCGGTGGTGCTGCTGATGGCTTGAAGAGCCGCTCCTCGAAGACGCCAGGCTCTTGGGGCTGTCGCTTGGATGCCCTTCTGGTGATGTCGTCAGCTTCCTTGTTGGTGCCACGGGGCACGTGCTGCAACTCCAGGCCCAAGAACTGCTTCTCCATCCTGCGCACCTCCGCGAGGTATGCCTCCATGTGTTCGTCCTTCGGCTCGTATACCTTGTTGGAGAAGTTGACGAGGAGCTGCGAATCGCCCCTGATGGTGAGCCGCTTCACCCCCAGGGCTGCCGCAGCCTTCAGGCCAGCTATAAGACCTTCGTACTCCGCAATGTTGTTGGAGACCTTCTCGCCCTGCTGGAAGCAGAGCTGCACAGCATAGTAGAGCTTGTCCTGAGTGGGCGAGATGAGCACTGCTCCAGCCCCCGCGCCCTGGCGCGCAAAGGCACCATCGAAGTACATGACCCAGCCGTCAGGCGCCTCACTTCCCGGCGAGAGGGACCGATCCTCGCCTACTTCAAGCGCTGGGGCGTCCATCCATTCTGCCATGAAATCGGCGAGCGCGGCTCCCTTGATGACCCTGGTGGTGCTGAACTCCAACTGGAACGCCTGTAGCTCGATGTTCCACTCGGCGACCCTCCTGGTAGAGTTGGGCCTCCTGAGCACCCTCTCCAATGGGTAGGCCGAGACGACCTTGATGGGGTGACCTTGGAAGTAGTGCTGCAGCTTGCACGAGGCCACCAAGAGCGCTAGTAGGAGCTTCTGAGGCATGGGGTATCGTGCTCTTGCATCCCTCAATACCGTGCTGACGAAGTACACCGGGTGCTCGATGAGGGCTGGTGCGCGGATGAGGCTTCCACCTTCTGGAAGCTGGGGCGCCTCCTGAGGTGGTGCAGCCCCCAACGCCTGATCGCTTATTGAGGTCCCCGTGGGCTCGGGGGCATCACCCTCCTGAGCTTGGTCTTCTGTTGCCGCAGTCGCGGCCTTGGCGGCGCCCTCCTGGTCCTGCGCCGTCCCTGCTGGGGGCGTAGCTCAGTGTGGTGCGCCCTTGGCTTGGCGTTCCTCCCGAACCGCTACTAGAGCCGCGCTGGCGGAGTAGGGAGTGGCGGCAAGGTAAAGCACTAGGGGCTCAAGAGGTCGTGGCGCCACCATCACTGGAGGGCTGGTCAGGTATCTCTTGAGGTCTTGAAACGCTTGGTCGGCCTCCAGGGTCCACTCGAATGGGCCCTTCTTCTTCATAAGCTCGAAGAAGGGTAGGGCGCGCTCTCCCAACTTGGAAATGAAGCATCCCAACGCAGTCATCCGTCCATCAAGCTTCTGCATTTCCTTGAGGGTTTGCGGTGGACTCATGTCTTCAATGGCCTTGACCTTCTCCCGGTTGGCCTCGATCCCCCTGTGGGACACAAGGAAGCCCAGCGGCTTGCCGGAAGGGACGCCAAACACGCACTTCTCTGGGTTGAGTCACAAGTCTACCTGGCGGAGGCTTTCAAAGGTCCCCTCCAGGTCTTGGATCAAGGTCTTAGCCTCTCGAGACTTCACCACGATGTCGTCGACGTAGGCTTCGGCGTTTCTCCCGAGCTGCCGACCCAAGGCGATGTGCATGAGCCGTTGGAAGGTCGCGCCAGCGTTGTGCAGCCCGAACAGCATGCAAGTGTAGCAGTACACCCCGCATGGGGTCAGGAAGGCTGTCTTCTCTACATCTTCTACCGCCATCTTGATTTGGTGATATCCTGAGAACGCATCAAGGAAGCACGGCAAGTCGCACTCGGCGGTGGAGTCGATGATCTGGTCGATGCGTGGGAGCGGGAACGGATCTTGGGGGCAGGCCTTGTTGAGGTTGGTGAAGTCGACGCACATTCGCTCCTTCCCGCCCTTCTTGGGCACAACGACGGGGTTCGCCAGGCACTCGGGGTACCGAACCTCGCGAATGACACCCGCAGCCTCCAACTTGCGGGTCTCTTGGACGATGAAAGCTTGCTTCTCCGTGGACTGTCGCCTTGCCCTCTGCCTTACGGGGCGTACATTGGGGCACACCTTCAATTAGTGCTCTATCACTCCTCTTGGGACCCCTACCAGCTGATCGGGCTCCCAAGCAAACACTTTCTTGTTTGCACGCAGGAACTTCACCAGCGCCTCCTCCTGATAGGGCTCGAGGTTGGCGCCTATGGTAAAGGTTGCCCCCGAGGATCCGTCCTCCTCGACTGGCACTTGCTTGGTTTCCGCCTTGTCTTGAGTGAAAAACTGCTTCTTCTTGGCTGGTGCGGCCCCCTTGGCCGTGGAGGTGTCCGCGTCAGTGGGTTGCGCTGTCGTGGCGGTCTTGAGGGCAAGCTTGAGCGTCATCAAGGCTTCCTTGGTGTCCCCAAATATCGTGAGGACACCCTTGCTCCCGGGCATCTTCATGAGGTTGTAGGCCGGATGGGTCACCGCCATGAACTGAGCCAGGGCCAGGTACCCGAGGATGGCGTTGTACGGGAGGCTGAGGGGCGATGTCAAAGTGATGAGCTCGGTGCGGTAGTTGTCGCGCGTGCCGAAGGTCACGGGGAGGCAGATCCGCCCCAGGGAGTGGGCGGAGCCTCCACCAACCCCCGAGAAGGGCTTGCTTGGGCGGAGCCGCTCGGGCGGTACGTGGAGAAGGCTGAAGACCTCGACGGAGAGCACATTGAGGCCGGCGCCGCCGTCGATGAGCGTCTGGTGACGGACACATTGCAGATGGTGGGCGTGCAAAGCATTGGGAGCACACCTGGGCCGACGGTGGAGACGGGATGGTCCCCTGAGTCGATGGTGAGGTCGGCCTCGGGCGCGGCCCAGCCCGGCGGAGCCCCTGGACGCTTGATGGTGGCGCCGATCTAGGGAAGGAACGGCTTGACGTGACGATCCGAGGGTGGTGCTTGCAAGCCGCCGAGGAGGGCCGCAACCGCGTGATGTGCCGGCGCTGCATAGCGCGCAGCAAAGAGTCCACGCAACTCCTCCCAAGATGCCACCATGGATCCGGGGAGGTTGAGCAGCCAGGCGCGTGGTGCGCCAGCGAGGGCCATGGGAAGTCAGTTGGCCATGACCTTGTCGTCGCCCCCGGCTTTAAGGACGGCCTCCTCATACGCCAGCAGGAAAGCCGACGGGTCCACCGCACCGTCGTAGCGCGGAGGCATCTCCGGCTTGAACTTGGGTGGCCACTGCACCCGCCGCAAGGCGGGAGCAAGGGCTCGGAGCCCCCAGGCGTTGCCATGGGCGTCCGTAGATCCGGTCGGAAGAGCGGCAGCGGTCATGGGGAATGGGCGCGAGGGTGGCGGAGCGTGAACCAACGGAAGGAAACTCCGGCGCACCCCTACCTAGCACGTCAAATGTCGGATCTCGGGTTCCGGCAAAACCCTCAAGGTTCGAACACTGGGGTGCGCACGAAGATCTCCCCCTACCGAGTCACGCCCTTAACCTCGCTCGGATTTCTAAGGCTAGCTCGACGAACTCGCAACACAAGAGACACAAGATTTATACTGGTTCGGGCCACCGTTGTGGTGTAATACCCTACTCCAGTGTGGTGTGGTGGATTGCCTCTCGGGCTGAGGATGAACAGTACAAGGGGAAGAACAGCCTCCTGAGGTGAGGTGTTCTTGTGCTTGGTGGATGTGTGGATGATCTGAATTAGCTCAGGCTGAGTTGCCTTCTACTATGGTGGCTAGTCCTATTTATAGAGGCCCTGGTCCTCTCCCCAAATATTGAGCGGGAAGGGAGCCAACAACAGCCAATTTGAAAGGGGACAGCTAGTACAAGCTATCCTAACAAAAGCAGTCTTCGCCTGCAAAAGGCTCTAGCGGTGACGCCGCCTTGGGCTCCATGGTGACCTCTGTCTTGTCGTCCTGTGGGTCTTGGTCTCATTGCACCAATGTGGAAACCTTTGCTTGATGCCTCGGTACTCCTTGCATGCGCTTGTCTCCTTAGCACCAAAGAGGAAACAAGGACACTGTGCGCGCTGGCGCCCGCCTAGTCTCGATCGTCATGGCTCACGTCACTGGAACCTCGCGAGGTTTGCCTTGCCTTGATCTCTCCGCCCCTCGTGAGCCAGCCTGGTGAGGTCGCTCCCGAGGAGGTCTTGCGTCGCCCGCCTCGCGAGGCTTGGCCCCTCGCGAGGGTCTTGGATGCTTGTTGGTGAAGATGGGCCGTACGGGCCCGCTCGCACAGCCACGCCGTGGGCCGCAGGCAGGCAAGTCTGGGGACCCCCATTCCCAGAACACCGACAGTGTCGAGCTGGCCCTTTGAGTTTTAGTGGGAGGTATTTGATGGCGTGAAGATCATCTCCGCGGGCCATATGGATGTGGAGAATAAAATCCTCGATCCATACCGCGGGATCGATTGTTCCATCATATGATTCAATGTTTACGGGTTTAAACCCTTCTGGGAATTCATGATCCATTACTTCGTCGGTGAAGCAAAGAGGGTGTGCGGTGCCTCTATATCGGGCCGCATCATGACGTAGCTCCGATGGAGTCTGTTTGTGGTTTTCGGCTCGGGCGTGACTAGGTTTGTCACGTCCGAATAGGTAGTCGTCGCCGCGTGTCGAAGCACGTCCTCGCGATCCATAGATCGATCTTGTGTGTCCTACTCTATTATCCAGGTCCTGCCGAAGGTCATATGTGTAACCCCCAGCTGTTTTGTCACTGCCTTTACGGCGAGGTGGGGCGGTCTGGTGTTCGGCTTGAGTTGCCGCTTTATCCTGACCGCATGGTGGTCGGTCAGCCGCATTGTGCGATGATGGTACGGTCTCCGGCGCCTCATCATCGAACTGAGGTAGTAATTTGCGCTTCGGGTAACTTTTGGCTGGGCATTTAAGGCCGTATTCTTCGGCTGCCAGGACATCAGTCCATCTATCGTTGAGCAGATCTTGATCAGCTTGAAGCTGCTACTGCTTCTTTTTCAGGCTTCCTGCAGTGGCTATTAGCTGATGCCTAAATCATTCTTGCTCGAGAGGTTCCTCAGACACGATGAAATCCTCATTGCCAAGGCTCACCTCATCCTTAGAGGGTGGAAAATAAGTGCTGCCCTCCGAGTCGTCGTCTATGGCCTGTTCGTCAGGGCTAACTTGCCCATCTTCCCGATCGTCATGTTCGGTCGTTTGTTCGTCGGGATCTTCTCTGCCTTCGGCACCGTCCAGAGTGTGATCGTCTCCTGTGCCGGTGTTGTTGTCCTTGCTGTGGCGGGATTTAGGGCGGCGCCGCTGACGCCGGCGCTTTGGTTGTGTCTTGGGAGGCCCGTCCTCGACTAGCTTTTCCTTGTCCTCGCCGCTATTCTCTTTGGGTGTATCCACCATGTATACGTCGTACGACGAAGTGGCCGTCCAGCGTCCGGTAAACGGCGGGTTTTGGCCATGCTCCTCATCTGCATCGTCGTCCATACCGTCGATGTCTTCGGAGCCGTAATCGAGCATGTCGGCTAAGTCCTCGACAGTGGCTATGTAGTGGGTGGCGGGTGGGAAGCAAAATTCCCCATCATCAGCCTCCAGTTCGAACAGGACATAGTTTGGCTGTGAGTCCCCCGCTAAGGACAGATTTTTAATGAGTTCAGCACGTCGCCTAGAGGTGAGTGCCGGAAGATATCCGCCGCACTGAAATCGGTGATCGATGACCGATCCAGCTCGACATAAGCGGACACACACGGTTCGGAACTTATCACCGGAAACAAGTCCGAGGTTCCGGAGACACAGATATCACCCGAGGTTGGGTCTGCGTGCGGCTCCAACGCCGCGGAGTCTGCGGCTTTCGTGGTGGGGTTGAGCTTCCCATCCTCGGATGGTGCGGTCTGCTCTAGATCTAAGGCCGGAGCGATTACAGGTGAAATTTCCTGAGTATGACCCGATGACAGATTTAAATCATGTTCATCGTAGGGGTAGGGAGCGGCTACCGTGGTCTCGAATCCGTTGAAGATCAAGTCTCCGCGGATGTCCGCGACGTAGTTCAAGCTCCCAAATCTGACCCAATGGCCAGGGGCATAGCTGTCGATCTGCTCCAGATGGCCAAGCGAGTTGGCCCGTAGTGCGAAGCCGCCGAACACGAAGATCTGTCCGGGGAGGAAGGTTTCCCCTTGGACAGCATTGTTATTGATGTTTGAAGAAGCCATCGAACCTTTTGGGGACGGCACAGTGGAACCCTCAATGAAAGCACCAATGTCGGCGTCAAAACCGGTGGATCTCGGGTAGGGGGTCTCGAACTATGCGTCTAAGGTCGATGGTAACAGGAGACAGGGGACACAATGTTTACCCAGGTTTGGGCCCTCTCTATGGAGGTAATACCCTACTTCCTGCTTGATTGATCTTGATGAATATGAGTATTACAAGAGTTGATCTACCACGAGATCGCAATGGCTAAAACCCTAGAAGTCTAGCCTGTATGACTGTATATCTTTCCGGACTAAGCCCTCCGGTTTATATAGACACCGGAGGGGACTAGGGTTGTACAAAGTCGGTTACAGAAAAAGGAATCTTCATATGTGGTCACCAAACTTGCCTTCCATGCCAAGGAGAGAGTCCTATCCGGACACGGTAGAGAGTCTTTGGTCTTGTATCCTCACAGCCCATTAGTCCGGCCCATGTCCAACAGGCCGGACGCCCGAGGACCCCTTAGTCCAGGACTCCCTCAGGGCCCTCACCATCCACTTCGAGTACGATGGTCTCTCCACACTGTTCTTCAAAGTCTTCACCGAGGAGGGCTGCCGCCTCGAGTGCTGCCCTAGAGGGGACTGCCAGGATGGTGCGGCAGTAGGTGCTGAGCCCGTCCTCGGTCCTGCCGACAGCTCCTCCAGCAACAGCGACGGCTCCTTGGAGTCCAGTGACTCTCCTGAGCTTGACGAGACTCCGGAGATGAGCGACGACAGCTACGTGCCCCCGAGCTCTCACCGTGCCCGGAGCGCAGCGATGGCATCTGCTCGTCGTCGATGATCTGGATGGGGTTGGCGTCCGCCCCTCGTGGCCCACTATTGATGATGGCGTTGGCGGCGACGTCTGTAGATATGACTCCTGGAAGCCTTCTTCTTTTGTTCCCCGCGAGGAATCGAGATGAACCCCGTGGGGGTGTGTAAAGAATCTATAGTGCTTTTGCGCCGATATTATTCCCATTATGATGTTCGCGGTTGCGTGTCTTGCTTCGGCATTGTCCCCCTTTTCGTCCTCGCGGTAGCTTAGCGCTCTACGCCGACAGGTCCCAGTCCCCAGGCAGGCTTCCGTCGTTGCTGGTATGCCAGGTCGCGATGCCGTGGTCAAGGCCAGGAGGTGAGCGGCCCAAGGTCCGGTAAGAGCTCCTGAGGTGCGCTGCTCAAGAGGTCCCCTTTAGCGTGCAAGCAGCTCCCTGAAGGCAGAAAAGGAAGGCGGCATTGCCGGAGCAAGGCCGCAAGTGACTTATCTTAGTGAGCCTGAGGCGATTCCTTGTGCAGCGCCCAATTTGTGCGTCAGCGGCGGTGGTTTGGCTAGGTTAGGCCCGTGCCAGCTTCCCTCCCCCCTTTCACGCTCTTCTAAGTGCTCTGCGTCCTCGGGTCCCGACCCTTGAGCGAAGCTCAGCCGCCGCTGGTATGCCAGGTCGCGATGCCGTGGTCAAGGCCAGGGGGTGAGGGCTGGAGAGTCAGTAAGAGCTCCTGAGGCGCGATGCTCAGGAGCTCCCCCTTTAACGCGCAAGCGAATTGCATGGGAAAAGGAAGGAGCTAGTGGGGCCACCCGTAGTTAGGCTCCGTAGATTCCTGCGGGTTAGTTCGAGAGGGGAATATAGCTCGTAATCATATTTGCTATCCTGCCGCTGATCATTCCGCAAGAAGATGTGGGCAGTGTGGATCTGGTGAGGTGACGTGCACGGGGCGGGCCGCGAGCTAGAGCTCGATCTCACAGGTTTATCGGTGTTGCAGGGTTGGACCCGAGCACAAGCGTCGTGCCAGCATGCGTAGTCCCCGTTGCAGGATGATCAAAAGGTCGGTCAGCAACGCGGGATGCCGCGACGGGTAATCAGCTGGCAGGTATAAATTACCTCAAAGGGGCAAGTAACACTAGTTCAGATAGATGCAAGAACGATACATGCCACAGGGACGGACCCATGCGGCCTGAGGATGATGCAGCCCGAGGGGTGCCCCCAACAGAGTAAGTTGAAGATGCAAAAGGATACAGGGACGGGGCCATGCGACCTGGGGATGATGCCGCCCGAGAGGCGCCCCCAGCTGAATAAACCAGAAAACATCACCTGGCACCGTTGTTGATGAGGTGTTGGAGTAGCTAAAGACGCGTGCTGAAGAAGTTGCTCCTCATGAGGCGCCAGGGTCCTGATCCTCAGGAGGCTTGGGGAGGCCGGGAGGCTCGCGAAGGACCGTCACCATCTCCGCCAGGACTGCCTGGTGCCTGGCTTCCTGGGCTGCCAGGATGCTCCGCAGGTGGCGCTAGAAGGTGACAGCCGCGTTCGGCAAGCCGAAAGGCATGCGAATGTAGCTGTGTGGTGGGCCTTCACACCGGCCGACGCGCGATGGCCAGAAGCGCTCCTGAGATGTGACTCTGTTGAGCCCTGGAATGTCGACGCAGACGCGCAGCTCATCATCCGCGCCAGGACAAGGAGCTGCGCCAGGTGGTGGGCGGCGGTCGCCGCGCATGGCTCATGCCTCTTGAAGCTTCTTGGTGGTCTTGGTGATGAACCCCTGAGCACCAGTCACCTCGTGCCTTGTGCCCTGATGAGGGAAGTGTGCGGTGAAGCATGCCTCCACGTGGTGCCCGAGCGCCTCCCTCGTGACATTGGCTAGGTCTGAGGCCCTACTGAAGAGAGCCCCCGAGCCCAGCCTGAGGAGGGCACTGGGCACGCCTTCCTATGCGAGGGAGGGAGGCACCCCATCTGCGGGCGCAGGTCCTGAGGTGGTGCCGCTGGAGACGCCGCTCTCCTGAGGCCCTTGGTGGAGCAGCTGTTTTTTCTTCTTGGGGACGGCCTCAGGAGGGTAGATGGCGCCTTCGTTGTCTGGGTCCTCGACTGCCGCAGCCTGGTAGGCACGCTCGAGAGAGCACACCGCGTCCTTCTCTTCGCAGGCGATCGTGATGACGCCGTAGCTACCTGGCATCTTGAGGACGTTGTGGCCATGATGAGTCACTGCCATGAACTTGGCCAGGGCTGGGTACCCGAGGATGGCATTGTACAGAAGGCGAATGTGGGCGACGTCGAAGTCAATGAGCTCAGTGCGGTAGTTGTCACGCTTGCCGAAGGTGACAGGGAGGCGGATCTGCCCTATCGGGGTGGTGGAGCCGTCGGTCACTCCTAAGAAGGGCTTCGTCGGCTGCAGCTGATCATATGGCACTTGGAGGCGGTCGAACATATCGATGGAGAGAACGTTGAGCCCTGCACTGCCATCGATGAGGGTCTTGGTGACAAGGACATTGCTGATGATGGGCGAGCAGAGCATCGGGAGGGCGCCGGCAGTTGCCGTGCACTTGAGCTGGTCTGACGAGCTGAAGGTGATGGTGCACTTGGACCACCGGAGTGGGCGCGTGGCCTCGAGCCTGGGGAGAGCCACGTTTACCTCACGCGCGAACTGCTTGAAGGCGCGCTGGGAGGCTGGGGCCTGAGGGCCACCCAAGATGCAGGTGATGGCGCGCGGCTCCTGGAAGCCCCCAGCCCCCTCGTCCTGATGATGATCATCGTTCCTCCTTGGCGGTGGTGGCAGCGGAGGGAGGCCAGCCTTGCCTTGTGGATGGTCCTCACGAGGCTGATCCCTTCAGGAGCCCTCGCGAGGCTGGTCCTGCCAGCGGTCATCACGAGGCTGGTCGCGCCACTCCTGGCGGGGGCCGCGGTCATCCCAGCGTCCTCCACTTCGTCCTCCTCCTCGGTCGTAGCCCCGGTCGTTGCGCTCGGGGCGTCGACCGAAGCGCCCACACGGATGGCCCTGAGCTCTTGACAGTCGTTGGTGTTGTGGCTGTGTACGTTGTGGAAGGTGCAAAATGGACGGCTGGCCTTGGACGACTTCGGCTGGTCGCAGCCGCGCTTCATCTCTGGCTCAGCCGCGACCACGGCCTCTCCCTTGCGCTTCACATCCTTGGTCTTGGCCTTCTTGTCTTCTGGGTCGGCAGCTGGGAGCTCGAGGAGGGAGAGGCGCCCCTCCTCAGATCTCACGCACTTGGTTGCCATGTTGAACGTTTCCAAAGCCGTGCATAGGTCCTCGTGGATGGCAAGCTCCTCCTTCATCTTGACGCCGCGGACGCCATCAGAGAACGCTAAGATGATGGCCTCGTCCGTGTTGGGTAACATAGTAATTTAAAATAAATTCCTACGATCACACAAGATCTATCTAGGTGATGCATAGGAACGAGAGGGGAGAGTGTTGTCCACGTACCCTCGTAGACCGAAAGCGGAAGCGTTATGACAACGCGGTTGATGTAGTCGTACGTCTTCATGATCCGACCGATCCTAGCACCGAAGGTACGGCACCTCCGCGATCTGCACACGTTCAGCACGGAGAAGTCCCACGAACTCTAGATCCAACTGAGGTCGAGGGAGAGTTTCGTCAGCACGACAGCGTGATGACGGTGATGATGAAGTTACCGACGCAAGGCTTCGCCTAAGCACTACAACGATATGACCGAGGTGGAAATTTGTGGAGGGGGGCACCGCACACGGCTAAACAATCAACTTGTGTGTCTATGGGGTGCCCCCCTCCCCCGTATATAAAGGAGTGGAGGAGGGGAGGGCCGACCCTCTCATGGCGCGCCCAAGGGGGGAGTCCTACTCCCAGTAGGAGTAGGTTTCCCCCCTTCCCTAGTTGGACTAGGTGAAGAAGGAAGAGGGAGAGGGAGAGAAGGAAATGGGGGCCGGCCCCCCTCCCAATTCGGATTGGGCTTGGGGGCGCCCCCACCTTGGCCGCCTCCTCCTCTCTTCCACCATGGCCCATTAAGGCCCATTAACTCCCCGGGGGGTTCCGATAACCCCCCGGTACTGCGATAAATGCCCGAACTCACCCGAAACTATTCCGATGTCCAAACATAGCCTTCCAATATATCTATCTTTATGTCTCGACCATTTCGAGACTCCTCGTCATGTCCGTGAACACATCCGGGACTCCGAACAACCTTCGGTACATCAAAACACATAAACTCATAATACCGATCGTCAACTAACATTAAGCGGGCAGACCCTACAGATTTGAGAACTATGTAGATATGACCGAGACTCATCTCCGGTCAATAACCAATAGCGGAACCTGGATGCTCATATTGGTTCCTACATATTCTAGGAAGATCTTTATCGGTCAAACCGCATAACAACATACGTTGTTCCCTTTGTCATTGGTATGTTACTTGCCCGAGATTCGATCGTCGGTATCTCAATACCAATTCAATCTCGTTACCGGCAAGTCTCTTTACTCGTTCCGTAATGCATCATCCCGTAACTAACTCATTAGTCACATTGCTTGCAAGGCTTAGAGTGATGAGCATTACAGAGTGGGCCCAGAGATACCTCTCCGACAATCGGAGTGACAAATCCTAATCTCGATCTATGCCAACTCAACAAACACCATCGGAGATACCTATAGAGCATCTTTATAATCACCCAGTTACGTTGTAACGTTTGATAGCACACTAAGTGTTCCTCCGGTATTCGGGAGTTGCATAATCTCATAGTCATAGGAACATGTATAAGTTATGAAGAAAGCAATAGCAACAAACTAAACGATCATCGTGCTAAGCTAATGGATGGGTCAAGTCAATCACATCATTCTCTAATGATGTGATCTCGTTCATCAAATGACAACTCATGTCTATGGTTAGGAAACTTAACCATCTTTGATTAACGAGCTAGTCAAGTAGAGGCATACTAGTGACACTCTGTTTTGTTTATGTATTCACACATGTACTAAGTTTCCGGTTAATACAATTCTAGCATGAATAATAAACATTTATCATGATATAAGGAAATATAAATAACAACTTTATTATTGCCTCTAGGCCATATTTCCTTCAGTCTCCCACTTGCACTAGAGTCAATAATCTAGATTACATAGTAATGATTCTAACACCCATGGAGTCTTGGTGCTGATCATGTTTTGCTCGTGAGACAGGCTTAGTCAACGGGGTCTGCAACATTCAGATCCGTATGTATCTTGCAAATCTCTATGTCTCCCTCCTTGACTTGATCGCGGATGGAATTGAAGCGTCTCTTGATGTGCTTGGTTCTCTTGTGAAATCTGGATTCCTTTGCCAAGGCAATTGCACCAGTATTGTCAGAAAAGATTTTCATTGGACCCGATGCACTAGGTCTGACACCTAGATCGGATATGAACTCCTTCATCCAGACTCCTTCATTTGCTGCTTCCGAAGCAGCTATGTACTCCGCTTCACACGTAGATCACGCCACGACGCTCTACTTGGAACTGCACCAACTGACAGCTCCACCATTCAATAAAAATACGTATCCGGTTTGTGACTTAGAGTCATCCAGATCAGTGTCAAAGCTTGCATCGACGTAACCGTTTACGATGAGCTCTTTGTCACCTTCATAAACGAGAAACATATCCTTAATCCTTTTCAGGTATTTCAGGATGATCTTGACCGCTGTCCAGTGATCCACTCCTGGATTACTTTGGTACCTCCCTGCTAAACTAATAGCAAGGCACACATCAGGTCTGGTACACAGCATTGCATACATGATAGAACCTATGGCTGAAGCATAGGTAATGACTTTCATTTTCTCTCTATCAGAACCTATGGCTGAAGCATAGGGAATGACTTTCATTTTCTCTCTATCTTCTGAAGTGGTCGGGCATTGAGTCTGACTCAACTTCACACCTTGTAACACCGGCAAGAACCCTTTCTTTTCTTGATCCATTTTGAACTTCTTCAAAACTTTATAAAGGTATGTGCTTTGTGAAAGTCCAATTAAGCGTCTTGATCTATCTCTATAGATCTTGATTCCTAATATATAAGCAGCTTCACCGAGGTCTTTCATTGAAAAATTCTTATTCAAGTATCCTTTTATGCTATTCAGAAATTCAGTATCATTTCCAATCAACAATATGTCATCCACATATAATATCAGAAATGCTACAGAGCTCCCACTCACTTTCTTGTAAATACAGGCTTCTCCAAAAGTCTGTATAAAACCATATGCTTTGATCACACTATCAAAGCGTATATTCCAACTCTGAGATGCTTGCACCAGTCCATAAATGGATCGCTGGAGCTTACACACTTTGTTAGCACCTTTTGGATCGACAAAACCTTCTGGTTGCATCATTACAACTCTTCTTTAAGATATCCATTAAGGAATGCAGTTTTGACATCCATTTGCCAAATTTCATAATCATAAAATGCGGCAATTGCTAACATGATTCGGACGGACTTAAGTGTCACAACACCAGGATCAGCTCTTGTTTGACTTTGCTTGATGTTCATGTCATCATGTTTAAATTCTGAAAGTTGAATTGAGGTTAGTTGAAACCCTCAGAAATGACCTCAGAGATAACCAACTTTAAAACCTTCTCAAATGAGTCCAAGGAAATGTTCCTCTTATTCTATAAAAATATTGGCAAGAGGTAAAATTCAAACCAATATTTTTAGGAGCTCAGAAACATTTATCTTGGCCATTTGAATTAATTCAACAATTATTTTCTTTGGGTTTATATTTAATATAAATTAAATATAACTCCAACAATTCCGGAAGTTTGTGAGTGGCTTTGTATATATTTTTGAAAGCCATATAATAACCTACAGAATTTATTAAAATGATTTAGTGGCTAAACTAAATCAGAACAGAGGAAATAAAATAGAAAAAGAAAAATAGGAAAAGAGAGAGAGAGAGAGAGAGATAGGCCTCGGGCTACTTACCTGGCGCCCCACCACGGCCCAGGAGCTGGCCCAGCCCACCAGAGCCGCCACCGTCTCCCACCTCGCGCCAGAAGGATGCCAGAGGGACGTCGGGCGTGTGGTCGCCGCGCGCGTCCACGCGCGAGGCCACCTCCT
>NW_025225094.1:108821-110235 GCF_018294505.1 Triticum aestivum
ACACCGCACTTTTCCCTCTCTGCCTCTCTCTCGTTGTTCCCCACCACAGCCGAGCGTGCTCGCCGCCGCCGACCGCCGCAGCCGTGGCCACCGCCTTCCCCGCGCCTCTCCGACGTGTTCCCGTGCTCCGCCCTGGTCTTCTCTTCCTCCTCACCGAGCCGCGCGACGCCGGAAGCACTAAATCGCTGCCAACGCCGTCTTCTTCAACCTCGGTCCGCCGAGATCGCCGGCGACCGCACGCCATCACCAACCCTTCCCCGAGCCCACCGAGCTTCTCTACGTGACCGCTGTGAGCCACCGACCTTCCCCCCTCCTCTTCTTTTCTTTCCTCGTGCGCCGTAGCGACAGCACCGCGCTCACCAGCACGCGCCGCCGCCCGCGCTCATCGCCGGTGACGCTCCAGTGACCATTTGGTCCCGGGCATGCGCCCAACGCGCTCCCCGCATCGCGTAGAGCCTTCTTAGCACCTCGCCGCGCTCATTTGCGCACCGCAGCCCCATCCGTGCTTGCACCCGAGCTCCGGCCGCCGCAAACCTCGTCACCGGCGCTGCTCCCGGCCACCCCAGCCTCCGCCACCGCCACCGTTGGGTGCGCCACTCCACCCTCTTCCCGTAGCTGCTCCCTGCACGCCGAAAGAGCCACTGTAGGTGGATCCCGACGCGCTCCGCCGCGTCCGGCCTCGCCGGCGGGTTGACCGCTTTGACCGGCTGGGTTTGACCCCGTCTGCCCAGGGGTTTGACCCTCTCTCACACTGACATGCGGGCCCCGCCTGGCTAATTAATCTAGTTTAGGTTTAAACTTAATCAGTTTAACCTAGGTTAGTGCTAATTAAACTAGGTTAGTTTAGTTAGCCACTGACACGCGGGGCCCACTGGTCAGGTTTGACCTGGACCGGTCCTGTTGACCGCTGACATCATAGTGACGTCATGCTGATGCAGTAATTCTGTCTGGAATTTAAATAAATCTTAAATGATTTATTTATTTCAGAAAATGTTATAAACTTCTGAAAATCATATAAAATCAACCGTAACTCAGAATGAAATAAGTTATATATGGAAAATGATCAGAAAAATCCAATCTATCCATCTGTACTGGTTTCATGCATGTTAGAGCAACTTAACCTTGCTGTTTAGGTCAAACATGTTAATGCACTTATATGAACCCATAACTTGAGTTTGTATTTGAATCTTTGGTTCAAATAAGCTCAAAACCTTCTGGTTGTAGTTGCATTAGCCCAACACACTCATATTGCCATGTCATGATCATGCATCATATCGTGCATTGCATTGATTGTGTTTTCTCTCTGTTGCCGGTAATTGTCCCCTCTCAGTAGACGTTGCTTCGATGATGTGATCGATGACACCGATGGAGAACTATACTATCTTCGGAAGTGTCAGGCAAGCAAAACCCCCTT
>NW_025225094.1:112443-118565 GCF_018294505.1 Triticum aestivum
TGACCTCCGGCTATCATAAGATAGTAAAGAGCATGTCTTGCATTCGTGTTCATCGATGCCTATTATTCTTGTGGTCCGTCAAGCCATTCTATTTTAGAATGACTAGGAGAAACAAACTCCAGTACCTCATCCATATCCAGGATTGGGTCAAAGTAGTTGTGTTCCAC
Source organism: Triticum aestivum (assembly GCF_018294505.1). Classification (NCBI taxonomy): domain Eukaryota; kingdom Viridiplantae; phylum Streptophyta; class Magnoliopsida; order Poales; family Poaceae; genus Triticum; species Triticum aestivum. The sequence goes on from NW_025225094.1 coordinate 112,611, forward strand.
AGATTAAGAATGCCAATTCAGCTTCTAGTCTGTTCCACCCTGGAGTATTACCCCCTTATGTCAGGAATATCGTGGGAGTTGCACCACCTCTTATGAATTCTTGACGCAATGATACTTCTCACCATCATCATTCATTCCTCGGTCTCCATGTTATTGTAACCGGAATACCGACAAGTGAATTGCGATGTGTGAAATCAATGCCCCTAGCAACTTAGTTGCTTGGTAGCTAATGGACAATAATTTCATTCTTAGCGTGTTGGTTATCCAATCATCATCCTAAGATTTATCGTGCTACCTAGTCCATATTTCCTGGTGCACTCTTCGATCAATGAGTTAGGATTTTGTCAATCCTTCGCTCATTTGATCATATCATCTTGCCCTGAAGAGCAAGATTGTTCTCGAGCTTAGTAGCATATCGGTGGTTCGTGATTTTCCGAATATCTTCCCAGAAGTGTTACCAGGTTGTCACCTGAGCGCTATGCTGAGTTCGTGACCAAGCTGGTTTCTTGTAAACCACCCATTCTCCAAAAATCCGTGTTGGATACCCTGAGCTAGTTGGTTAAGCTAAACAACCACTTGGAGAGTTGGAAGATAAAAGCTTGTCTGACTTAGTTCATGTTAAGGGATATCTTGTATGTGTGTTGAAGAAAGATGATATCTTCATTGACTGATCCTCGTGTCAATTGATTGGATCTATTGTCTTACCCAAATCTTTGATTTGCGTATGGGCTATCGTCAAATCAAATCAGAACCAACGATATTCGTAATGTTGTCTTACTCGTGGTTGATCCCTCGAGCATACACCATTATATCCTTTGGGTCTGACCAATGCTATCACTTGTTCACATAATTATGGAATTCCATCTCCATGGAAACCTGGATGAATTGTTGTTGAGCCCATCAGCAACACTGCTACCTTCTCCATGATTCATGTTGAACATCCAGCTAGTATTGGAAACTTTGTAAGCATTGCCTTCATGTTCCGCTCATGAGGTATACGTTTGGATGAAAGTAGTGACTTCCTCTAATTCACGTGCATTTGATATAAGTTGCCGCCGTGGATTCGAGAAAGCTTGTTTTTGCTTCCTTTGGAATCATCCCAAGTCAGTCATGCACATGTGTGAAGTATTCTATGGTTTGGAGACTTGCAACCTTCATTCTATATGTATCCCTAGCACACCAAGCCACTGATTGATTTGTTCAAGGAGAAGAAGTTTCTTCTTAAGAGCTAGACTTACGCAAGGACTTCGACATCCTTGTTGATGGTTCCTAACCAGAACTCGGTAGTGTTTTATTATAAGACTACTACGTGGCCATGCTTGTCCGGGACAGCGTGCTCACATGTATGTAGCAGAACCAGCTCATGTTTTGGAGCTTGCTACCGTAGCTCATTTCTCGAGAATCTCGCAACGTCATCGTCGATTTGTGTTGCAAACCTTCATTTTCTTCTGGACTCGATGAGTCTGGAATATCCTGTTACCAACTAGATCCGAATCTCAGGCAGATATGACGGTTGGAACTTTTCCAAGATTATGATGTAGGTCCCGACAAGGTTGATGTTCTGGCCGACACACCTAGCCGGAAGATCTATCATTGTAGTATCTTGATTGAGCTATTTAACCATCTTCTCCATGAGGATTTAGTGCAACTTATTCTAGAAGTTGATCCTCAGGGGTCCTTGTGCTCTCGGTTTCCTCGATTATGCTAGAACCATTCAACGGTGGGATCACTCTTGTTGAGTTATCCCCAGTTACCAGAATCATACCCAGCATTTGCATTTTGTTCCCAGCTTGCACCTCAGTAATTACTGTTTAGGATCATCTTCAAAAGTGGTCCTACTATGGGTCCCATCCATCCCCGATGATAAGTAAAATCATCCATGGTGTTGTCTTCAACAAGGTAGTCCACATCATTCCTTCTGGTATGAGTATGCCATTCTTTCGAATTCGTTCACACGATCGTTTGTGATTGCCTTAGGCTGGTATAAAGAGTTTCAACGATCTTTGTATCAAAAGTAATTCTTTTTGCCACTTAAGGGAATAATTCTATGAGTCACCTTTCCTAAGGTGCCCCGTTATGGAGTCATGGCAATTAACTCCTCGCTGCTTTGGAACCCATGCACCATATTATCTAAGCGTGGGATTGTTGCCCACCAAATCAAACCTCATCGTTTGTTCTTCCATCCCTCTCGATGTGTTTTGTGTCTCAACTCGAGATGTTTCAACATCTCATTCCGCGAGTTGATCTTGTATAGCTCGATCTTCGAGAAGATCAATCCTGTAGAGTTTCCCTCTCTTCCGTCATCATAGTCGGATGAAGTTCTCAAAGCAAGACGTCGAGATCAAGATGATGCAATGAATCAACATCCTCGAGAAGGACAGTTGGATCATGAAGATCGTGTTATTAGCTTTGTGTCCCCTCTGTCATCTTACCTCACGTCTTGAATCTCGGGACGAGATCCTTGTTTAGTGGGGGTGAGTTGTCACAACCCCAGGATCAGCTCTTGTTTGACTTTGCTTGATGTTCATGTCATCATGTTTAAATTCTGAAAGTTGAATTGAGGTTAGTTGAAACCCTCAGAAATGACCTCAGAGATAACCAACTTTAAAATCTTCTCAAATGAGTCCAAGGAAATGTTCCTCTTATTCTATAAAAATATTGGCAAGAGGTAAAATTCAAACCAATATTTTTAGGAGCTCAGAAACATTTATCTTGGCCATTTGAATTAATTCAACAATTATTTTCTTTGGGTTTATATTTAATATAAATTAAATATAACTCCAACAATTTTGGAAGTTTGTGAGTGGCTTTGTATATATTTTTGAAAGCCATATAATAACCTACAGAATTTATTAAAATGATTTAGTGGCTAAACTAAATCAGAACAGAGGAAATAAAATAGAAAAAGAAAAATAGGAAAAGAGAGAGAGATAGGCCTCGGGCCACTTACCTGGCGCCCCACCATGGCCCAGGAGCTGGCCCAGCCCACCAGAGCCGCCACCGTCTCCCACCTCGCGCCAGAAGGACGCCAGAGGGACGTCGGGCGTGTGGTCGCCGCGCGCGTCCACGCGCGAGGCCACCTCCTGCTTTCGCCGCTTCTGGACGCCTCCACGAGTGCCGCGCCACCTCCCTGCCTGCTTGTGTCCCTCGCCAGCGCGACGCCTGAACCGCCTCCCCGGCCTCCCCTCGACCCCCCTGGACACCGCACTTTTTCCTCCCCGCCTCTCTCTCGCTGTTCCCCACCATAGCCGAGCGTGCTCGCCGCCACCGACCGCCACAGTCGTGGCCACCGCCTTCCCCGCGCCTCTCCGACGTGTTCCCGTGCTCTGCCCTGACCTTCTCTTCCTCCTCACCGAGCCGCGCGACGCCGGAAGCCCTAAATCGCTGCCAACGCCGTCTTCTTCAACCTCGGTCCGCCGAGATCGCCGGCGACCGCACGCCGTCACCAACCCTTCCCCGAGCCCACCGAGCTTCTCTACGTGACCGCTGTGAGCCACCGACCTTCCCCCCTCCTCTTCTTTTCTTTCCTCGTGCGCCGTAGCGACTGCACCGCACTCACCTAGACGCGCCGCCACCGGCGCTCATCGCCGGTGACACTCCGGTGACCATTTGGTCCCGGGCATGCGCCCAACGCGCTCCCCGCATCGCGTAGAGCCTTCTTAGCACCTCGCCGCTCTCATTTGCGCACCGCAGCCCCATCCCCGCTTGCACCCGAGCTCCGGCCGCCGCAAACCTCGTCGCCGGCGCTGCTCCCGGCCACCCCAGCCTCCGCCACCGCCACCGTTGGGTGTGCCACTCCACCCTCTTCCCGTAGCTGCTCCCTGCGCGCCAAAAGAGCCACTGTAGGTGGATCCCGACGCGCTCCGCCGCGTCCGGCCTCGCCGGCGGCTAAACGCCGGCGGGTTGACCGTTTTGACCGGCTGGGTTTGACCCCGTCTGCCCAGGGGTTTGACCCTCTCTCACACTGACATGCGGGCCCCGCCCGGCTAATTAATCTAGTTTAGGTTTAAACTTAATCAGTTTAACCTAGGTTAGTGCTAATTAAACTAGGTTAGTTTAGTTAGCCACTAACACGCGGGCCCCACTGGTCAGGTTTGACCTGGACCGGCCCTGTTGACCGCTGACATCATAGTGATGTCATGCTGATGCAGTAATTCTGTCTGGAATTTAAATAAATCTTAAATGATTTATTTATTTCAGAAAATGTTATAAACTTCTGAAAATCATATAAAATCAACCGTAACTCAGAATGAAATAAGTTATATATGGAAAATGATCAGAAAAATCCAATCTATCCATCTGTACTGGTTTCATGCATGTTAGAGCAACTTAACCTTGCTGTTTAGGTCAAACATGTTAATGCACTTATATGAACCCATAACTTGAGTTTGTATTTGAATCTTTGGTTCAAATAAGCTCAAAACCTTCTGGTTGTAGTGGCATTAGCCCAACACACTCGTATTTCCATGTCATGATCATGCATCATATCGTGCATTGCATTGATTGTGTTTTCTCTCTGTTGCCGGTAATTGTCCCCTCTCCGTAGATGTTGCTTCGATGATGTGATCGATGACACCGATGGAGAACTATACTATCTTCGAAAGTGTCAGGCAAGCAAAACCCCCTTGTTCATTCCGATATAATCCCCCTCTCTCGCTCCTGCTCTCTTTTACTGCATTAGGACAACAACTTTTCAACTGTTACATGCTGCGGTAGTTGAACCCCTTTCCCCTGCATGACCTGTCATTGTCACAGTAAATAGATGAAACCCACTAGCATGAGTAGGAGTTGTTTGAGCCCTGATGTGCCTACTCATTCATGCTTGTTTGTCATGCCTGCTATTGCTTAGAGTTGTGTCAGGTCTGATTCATCGGGAATGGATTGGAATGTTGTGAGCATGTCCTACTGTGTGAGAGCTAAGTGTGTGAACATGATTTGGTAAACGTAGCGGTGAGAGGCCATGTAGGAGTACATGGTGGGTTGTCTCATTGCAGCCGTCCTCAGGAACTGAGTTCTGTGTTTGTGATCCATGAACAGTTACTACCACACATTGGGTTCCGGTAACTCGACCCCTCTCGACTTATTAATCAACATGATCTCTGTCCAGGAGTTGCAACTAGTTTCTGGTGTTTGTAGGTAGTGCTAGTAGTCTACTAAGTGGCACCCGGTACAGGTGGGCTTGGGACAGACTAGGCACAGTGGCCCGGTGTACCAAGTGGCACCCGGATGGTGGGCTTGGGAACCCTGCACACATCGTTTGGGGCCGTGAGCGACACCCCGGCCTGATCTCCTTGCGGATGGAACCCGAATAGGCGATAAACCTGGACGAGAGACTTGTGTGGTTAGTCAGGTCGTGGCCAACTCCCTCGCCAGGCTTCCGCTTGAAGGTTGCCGAGATACACGACGTGTACATGGTGGTAAGTGGCGAGAGCGTGTGTGAAGAAGTACACCCCTGTAGGGTTAACATCATCTATTCGAATAGCCATGTCCGCAGAAAAGGACTTCTGGGTTGCCTGTACAGTTCATAGACAAGTGAAAGTGGATACTCTAAAATGCGCAAGATAAGCGTGAGTGCTATGGATGGCGTTCTCGTAGGGAGACGGGAGCGGATCCATAGTGGTGTATTGATATGGTGAATATGTGGACTCGGTTCAGCCCGTGTGTGGTCCGCTGCAGCCCGGTTCACCGGAGTCCTGCTAGCCCAGCACTACTGCTCCGGAACACTTGACTGGCCGGCATGTGATTCACTTCGTTCCTGTGTCTGTCCCTTCGGGGAAATGTCACGCGGTGACATCCGGAGTCCTGCCTAGCCTGCAACAGCCTGGGTTCCCGGAGTACTGTTAGCCCAGTGCTACAGCCCGGATTCGCACGCTGCTGACCGACATGCTCGATGTTGATTCATGTATGCCTGTCCCCGTAAGTTAGTGCCACTTTGGGTTCACGACTAGTCATGTC
>NW_025225095.1:0-162819 GCF_018294505.1 Triticum aestivum
AAACCAAAGCATAACCAGTGAAAGAACCAACCGCAACCTTAACCTTTTTATGTTCATTGAAATTATGGGAAGCAAATATATTTTTTATGTCGAACTCCCATTCAATATATAAAGCAGGTTTAAAACGGCCATTAAATGGTGGTATAGATACATTAACCTGATCATGTGCATTTGGATGTTTGTGCACCTCTCGTGACGGTTGTGGTATTTGCAAAGGTGGTGGCACGTCTCCCGCGATCGACAAAGCCCATGAATTGACTCTGGATCCTGTCATGATTAGTAGAACAAGAAACAAAACCCAAAAATAATGTTCCTATAACTACTAGGATGTGGTGGTAAAACGCTCACAGTAAAGCAAATATCAATGTCTTACAAGTTCTTACCATGCAGCAGGCGGTGATCGGCAACCAGCGGTGTCAAGTAACTCCGAATATTGAGTAAAACGATTGCTATGGGAGCGTACGTATACACGGTGTAAAAATATGTGGAGCTGGGTTGGCTATATATGGTAGCAAAAGATTAGCAATAATCAATTCAAAGATGCAATGTTGAATAAACGCTCAACGACGGTACTGTGCTGGTCCTAGGCTAGACCGTACTAGAGACGCGAGCCTAGAACACTAATGAGGTCACGGCGTAGCACAACTAGCATCAATGAAGGATACTAAGTAGCTCTTGACAGCAAGATATAAGTGAATATCACAACGGCAGTGAAGATAATGATGAAAAACAACTGCCAAGCAGGATATACAACAACTCTCCCTCCAACTTTCCTCTTGAAAAGTTTAAGACAATTTTCTGATAAATTCTTTCAAAGAATGCTATTAACTCAACCTTTCCAATGCAAAAAGAATCACTCAATTCCGAGTTGATATGAGGAGTCAAAGAATTCTAAAACTGGCCTAAAAATTGGAACAAGCTGTGTTCATGAACTTCGGAGGGTAAAAAGACCTATTTAAAGCCGATTTTGAGGTGTCAAATATTGAACTAGCTTCTGCAACTATTTAGATGCGGCTCGTCGCTATCTTCAATTTGAGTACTCACGGAGCCAAAACGGACTTCGTATGAGGAAGATACACCTGTTTTACTGAACAGTGCGCAAAACAGATTCCAATCCGAATTCAGGTACGAGATTGATTCTAGATAGATCCAATTTTTTTTCTTCTCTCTTTTTTTTCTCACGCTTTTTTTTCTTTTTCTTCTCTCTCTTTTTCTTTTTTTTTCCTTTTTTCTCTTTTTTTCTCTATCTTTTTTTTTCAAGACAAACTAGATAAGATGCAGATTGGATCAGGCGAAGATGTGAATGACCTCAACTATGATTATGACAATGAACAGTGCGTAGCACGTGATGGAAATTAATAGATGGGATGGTGGACAGCGGAAGGGATAATGATGCAGCGGCGGCGTGACTAATGTGAACAGAACTCGAAACTCTAAAGGAACTAGACGCTAAGACCAGCAACTTACACGACGATGCAACCGATAATTCAACTATGCAAGCAATGAATAGAAAATTGCAAAGGCTCAGACTGGCTTGGATAAAGGATGAACAGATCTAACTTTTTTTTGTGTGGCTTTTTCTTGGACAATAGGTAAGAAAATAAATCTAATCTAGGAAAACTGGAAATTCTCACCGAGCAACCTGAAAACTGATACCACTTGATAGAGGCGGGGGTGTCCCGATCTTTCGATGAGATGATAACTATCGATTTGGTGGAGACAACTTTGACGATCCGACTACAATCGTGCACGACGTTGCGCCTTAGCAATCGCTAAACCAACTCTGAGAGGTTATTGACCACGCCGGAGCACAATCAACCTGACCACGAAGGTCTATTCCTGCAAGCAATCGAAGAACAAGCAAGAATATGATAAAAGCAATCTGAATATTGCGAGTATATATGAAGTATTGATAAAGGTGGGGATCCGTAAGCGGTCTTGGTCTGGTCGTTGGACACAAACGAAGTACACGAAGTTGCAATGGCTAACTTTTAACTAAACAAATCCCAAGGAAAAGCTACTAGATGGATCTACTTATATAGGAGCAAGGGGTGGAGGCCAAGGAGGTGGGAGGACGTCCCAAGGCAGCCTAAAACTAAATCTAGGTCGTACAAGGCCAATGGGCCCAAGTGGAGGTGATGTAACACCTTTGGACTTGTAGTTTGACTCGGATTCTGCTGCAGCATCAGATTGTTTCGTCCACAACTCAACGCTCCGGACGAATTTGAAGGTGATTCCAATTGGGTTGGAAAGTGCACGAAATCTAGTTTCCAAAAAAAAAGAATCACCCAATTCGGAGTCCGTATGAAAAACTTGTGTGCGTTTTGAGTCAGGTGTGTCTGTGCAGTCCGAATCTGAATCCAGAACGTGAGAGTCTTGGACTCTATCTTCTCTTGGGCCAAAAGTGACGTGAGAGAACTTTTTGGACAGCAAATAAACATCTCTTTTTCTTCCTTATCTTCATATGTGGATTGTACAAATGTCCCATACACCTGCAATTAGACAAAACACAAAAGTGTGTGAAGTATTTTTGTTCTGGATAACATAAATAGATTATTGAATAGTTTGCACTAGAAATCACCTGACAAATATGCATATATGCAATATTTTTGGTCATATCCAAGGTAGTCATGTCCTCATCAACAAGTGAGGAGTTTTCTTGGCCTCGCTGGATTCTATAGGCGTTTTGTGAGAGATTTCAGCACCATTGCTGCACCTCTCAATGAGCTTACAAAGAAAGATGTGCCTTTTCTTTGGGGTACCGCACAGGAAGAATCCTTCACGGTATTGAAAGATAAGTTGACACATGCTCCTTTACTCCAACTTCCTGATTTTAATAAGACTTTTGAGCTTGAATGTGATGCTAGTGGAATTGGATTAGGAGGTGTGTTATTACAAGAAGGCAACCCTGTTGCATACTTTTCTGAAAAATTGAGTGGGCCTAGTCTGAATTATTCTACTTATGATAAAGAATTATATGCTCTTGTTCGGACTTTAGAAACATGGCAACATTATTTATGGCCCAAAGAATTTGTTATACATTCTGATCATGAATCTTTGAAACATATTAAAAGTCAAGCTAAACTGAATCGTAGACATGCTAAATGGGTTGAATTCATTGAGACTTTCCCTTATGTCATTAAACACAAGAAGGGAAAAGAAAATGTTATTGCTGATGCATTGTCTCGTCGCTATACTATGCTTTCACAACTTGACTTCAAAATATTTGGTTTAGAGACCATCAAAGATCAATATGTGCATGATGCTGATTTTAAAGATGTAATGCATAATTGTAAAGAAGGAAGAATGTGGAACAAGTTTGTTGTTAACGATGGATTTGTGTTTCGTGCTAACAAGCTATGCATTCCAGCTAGCTCCGTTTGTCTTTTGTTGTTGCAGGAGGCGCATGGAGGAGGATTAATGGGACACTTTGGCGTGAAGAAGACGGAGGACGTACTTGCTACACATTTCTTTTGGCCAAAGATGAGACGGGATGTTGAGCGTTTTATTGCTCGCTGCACTACATGTCAAAAAGCTAAGTCACGACTCAATCCTCATGGTTTATATATGCCTTTGCCTGTACCTAGTGTTCCTTGGGAGGATATATCTATGGACTTTGTTTTAGGTTTACCTCGAACAAAGAAGGGGAGGGATAGCATATTTGTTGTCGTGGATAGATTCTCGAAAATGGCACACTTTATACCATGTCATAAAAGCGATGATGCTGTTAATGTTGCTGATTTGTTCTTTCGTGAAATTATTCGCTTGCATGGTGTGCCAAATACTATTGTTTGAGATCGTGATACTAAATTTCTTAGCCACTTTTGGAGATGTTTATGGGCTAAGTTGGGGACTAAACTGCTTTTTAGTACTACTTGTCACCCCCAAACCGATGGACAAACTGAAGTAGTCAATAGAACGTTGTCTACTATGCTTAGGGATGTTTTGAAGAATAATAAGAAAATGTGGGAGGAATGCTTGCCTCATATTGAATTTGCTTATAATCGTTCATTGCATTCTACTACTAAGATGTGCCCTTTTGAAGTTGTGTATGGTTTCCTACCTCGTGCACCTATTGATTTGTTGCCTCTTCCATCTTCGGAGAAGGTTAATTTTGATGCTAAACAACGTGCTGAATTGATTTTAAAAATGCATGAGTTAACTAAGGAAAACATTGAGCGCATGAATGCTAAATATAAACTTGCTGGAGATAAGGGTAGAAAACATGTTGTGTTTGCACGTGGAGATCTTGTTTGGTTACATTTGCGTAAGGATAGATTTCCTGATTTGCGCAAATCAAAGTTAATGCCACGTGCTGATGGTCCCTTTAAGGTGTTAGAGAAAATAAATGATAATGCATATAAACTTGAGCTGCCTGCAGATTTTGGGATTAGTCCCACTTTTAACATTGCAGATTTGAAGCCTTATTTGGGTGAGGAAGATGAACTTCCGTCGAGGACGACTTCATTTCAAGAAGGGGAGGATGATGAGGACATCAATACAATTGTTACACCCACAGCCCCTGCTGCTATACATACTGGACCAATTACTAGAGCTCGTGCACGCCAACTAAATTACCAGGTACTTTCGTTTCTTGGTAATGATTCTAATGTTCATGAGAATATGATGCTGCCTAAATTGGATACATTTGTTTTGCTTACAAATGAAGGGCCTAGCTTGGAGAAGGATGAACATTGGAGCAAGAACAAGCATGGAGATGATGGCATGCGCAAGGGAAACAAGAACGGAGTTACAAGTGATGATTTCAGGACTTTGAAGCCACCATATTGGGTGCATGAAGCCTTGGACGAAATATACAAGATGCCACTTCATAAATTTCGTCCCGAGGCTATTTTAGGTGCTGCGTCACCTTATTATTGGGCCAGGCCCATGTAATTTCGAAATACATAAGTATAGGCTATTTTTAGAGTCCGTATGTGTGGGGAAACAAGAGATAGGGTTGATTTCGGACCCCTCCACCAAGGGCCACGAAATTCCCCCCCTCTTCCTCCATATATACAGCCCTTAGGGCATCGTTTAGACTTTGGGTTTTGTTTAGATTAAAAGTTCGCCATAGCTGCAACTTCGCGTACTTCGTTTGTGTTCAACGACCAGACAAAGGCGTCACAGAACCCCACCTTGATCAATAAAGCTTTCATCTTATATTCGCAATATCCAGATTGCAATCTTAGTTTCTTGCTTGTTCTTCGTTTGCTCGCAGGAAACAGACCCTCGTGGTCAGGTTGATCGTGCTCCGGCGTGGTCAATAACCTCTCGGAGTTGGTTTAGCGATTGCTAAGGCGCGACGTCCTCGCACGTTCGTAGTCAGATCGTCAAAGTCGACTTCCACCAAAGCGAAATCCACCATCTCATCGAAAGACGGGACACCTTTGCCTCTATCAAGGAAGAATGTGGAACAAGTTTGTTGTTAACGATGGATTTGTGTTTCGTGCTAACAAGCTATGCATTCCAGCTAGCTCCGTTCGTCTTTTGTTGTTGCAGGAGGCGCATGGAGGAGGATTAATGGGACACTTTGGCGTGAAGAAGACGGAGGACGTACTTGCTACACATTTCTTTTGGCCAAAGATGAGACGGGATGTTGAGCGTTTTATTGCTCGCTGCACTACATGTCAAAAAGCTAAGTCACGACTCAATCCTCATGGTTTATATATGCCTTTGCCTGTACCTAGTGTTCCTTGGGAGGATATATCTATGGACTTTGTTTTAGGTTTACCTCGAACAAAGAAGGGGAGGGATAGCATATTTGTTGTCGTGGATAGATTCTCGAAAATGGTACACTTTATACCATGTCATAAAAGCGATGATGCTGTTAATGTTGCTGATTTGTTCTTTCGTGAAATTATTCGTTTGCATGGTGTGCCAAATACTATTGTTTCAGATCGTGATACTAAATTTCTTAGCCACTTTTGGAGATGTTTATGGGCTAAGTTGGGGACTAAACTGCTTTTTAGTACTACTTGTCACCCCCAAACTGATGGACAAACTGAAGTAGTCAATAGAACATTGTCTACTATGCTTAGGGCTGTTTTGAAGAATAATAAGAAAATGTGGGAGGAATGCTTGCCTCATATTGAATTTGCTTATAATCGTTCATTGCATTCTACTACTAAGATGTGCCCTTTTGAAGTTGTGTATGGTTTCCTACCTCGTGCACCTATTGATTTGTTGCCTCTTCCATCTTCGGAGAAGGTTAATTTTGATGCTAAACAACGTGCTGAATTGATTTTAAAAATGCATGAGTTAACTAAGGAAAACATTGAGCGCATGAATGCTAAATATAAACTTGCTGGAGATAAGGGTAGAAAACATGTTGTGTTTGCTCCTGGAGATCTTGTTTGGTTACATTTGCGTAAGGATAGATTTCCTGATTTGCGCAAATCAAAGTTAATGCCACGTGTTGATGGTCCCTTTAAGGTGTTAGAGAAAATAAATGATAATGCATATAAACTTGAGCTGCCTGCAGATTTTGGGGTTAGTCCCACTTTTAACATTGCAGATTTGAAGCCTTATTTGGGTGAGGAAGATGAACTTCCGTCGAGGACGACTTCATTTCAAGAAGGGGAGGATGATGAGGACATCAATACAATTGTTACACCCACAGCCCCTGCTGCTATACATACTGGACCAATTACTAGAGCTCGTGCACGCCAACTAAATTACCAGGTACTTTCGTTTCTTGGTAATGATTCTAATGTTCATGAGAATATGATGCTGCCTAAATTGGATACATTTGTTTTGCTTACAAATGAAGGGCCTAGCTTGGAGAAGGATGAACATTGGAGCAAGAACAAGCATGGAGATGATGGCATGCGCAAGGGGAACAAGAACGGAGTTACAAGTGATGATTTCAGGACTTTGAAGCCACCATAATGGGTGCATGAAGCCTTGGACGAAATATACAAGATGCCACTTCATAAATTTCGTCCCGAGGCTATTTTAGGTGCTGCGTCACCTTATTATTGGGCCAGGCCCATGTAATTTCGAAATACATAAGTATAGGCTATTTTTAGAGACCGTATGTGTGGGGAAACAAGAGATATGGTTGATTTCGGACCCCTCCACCAAGGGCCACGAAATTCCCCCCTCTTCCTCCATATATACAGCCCTTAGGGCATCGTTTAGACTTTGGGTTTTGTTTAGATTAAAAGTTCGCCATAGCTGCAACTTCGCGTACTTCGTTTGTGTTCAACGACCAGACAAAGGCGTCACAGAACCCCACCTTGATCAATAAAGCTTTCATCTTATATTCGCAATATCCAGATTGCAATCTCAGTTTCTTGCTTGTTCTTCGTTTGCTCGCAGGAAACAGACCCTCGTGGTCAGGTTGATCGTGCTCCGGCGTGGTCAATAACCTCTCGGAGTTGGTTTAGCGATTGCTAAGGCGCGACGTCCTCGCATGTTCGTAGTCGGATCGTCAAAGTCGACTGCCACCAAAGCGATATCCATCATCTGATCGAAAGACGGGACACCTCCGCCTCTATCAAGTGGTATCAGATTTCCAGGTTGCTCGGTGAGATTTTACAGTTTTTCGTAGTTTAGATCGAGTCTGTTCTACATACCTACAGTCCACAAAAAAGCCAAAAAAAAATTAGGGTTGGTTCATCATATCCGAACCAATCTGAGCCTTTGCATAATCATTTTAGGGTTTTGCTTTGTTTAATTTGCGGTTGCATCGTCGTGTCTAGTTGCTGCTCTTAGCGTTAGTCTTTTAGAGTTTCGAGTTCTGGTCATAAGTTATCACGCCGCCATCGCACCATCATCATCGCCCCTGTCACCTACCACCACCGCTCCGAATCCGTATCCATATACCACCACCAATCCGTATCCATATACCACCACCGATCCATATCCATATATTACCACTGCTGCCATATACCAACACCGCTGCCATATACCACCACCATATATCCACCACCAATCCGAGTTCCTTGCATATTAGGTGTGTTTTCGAGATCCATCTAGTTTCCGATTCGTGTTTCCTTGCCGGAGTAGGTTTCGGAAAAAAAAGTCTGGAAACCACCCTACGTTTAGGCCCAAAAATTTTCGAAAACGCATTTTTCGAAAAAAATTCTGGCTGTCCTATTTTTAGGTGTTTCTGAGTGTTTTGAGACAGGTGCCATTATAGGAAGTTTTTTTTGCCCCGTTTCCAGTTTTTGGGTCCGGGCAGTCGAAAAAAACGAAAAGAAAAAAATTGGTCGAAAAAATTTCGTGCCCATCCTGTCAGTTTGACCTAGGAAGAGTTTTGAGACACTCGCCATTATAGTGATTTTTCGCAAAAAAAAGAGCGCAAAAAAAAGAGCGAAAAAAAAATTCCAGAGTGTGCTTTTCCCTTGTTTACGTGCAGCGCCGTGATTTTGTTAGTGTTCTAGGCTCGCGTCTCTAGCACGGTCTAGCCAAGGACCAGCACAGTACCGTTGTTGACCGTTTATTCAACTTTGCATCTCTGAATTGATTTTTGCTGACCCCTTTTGCTACCATATTATAAGTCTTCCTAGTTCCACATACATCTACGTCGTGCGTTTGACTCTCTCTGGTAATCGCTCTATCCAAGCTTTGAGAGTTTTGACTACAACGGTTGCCGATCACCACCTGCTGCTGGGTAAGAACTGGTAAGAATTTGAGATTTGCTTGACGGGTTTGTGATACACCACCACCACTTCTTAGTAGTCTGTAGGATCATATTCTTGTGTGTTTCTATTTGCTGCTAACCATGGTAGGATCACAAGCCGATGAGACTGATTGGGAGAACCTGACGAACAAACAGCTACATGATAAATTTCAGCAAATGATGAGTGGACAGGTGCAAGATGTGCTAAATAGATTTGACGAGGCCATGGAGAAGATAGATGGCATGGAGAAGACGTTCGAAACAAAGCTTGATAGCAAGTTTAATGAATTGCTCGCGCGTTTACCACCACTGCCGCCGGCTGCACCTATCGCACCTCTGCAACACCAACAACAACGCATCCTTCCGAATCAGTATGGACGAGCGAAGCGTGTTCCTATTGAGGATGGCCAAACTTCTGGTGCTGCTGTTCCTGTTATTGATGCTTCTTTGGCTCCTGCTACTGCTGCTGCTGGTACCCAGGAGGATGATGAGTATGTGGGCGATAATGAGGATGAGGTTGATCAAAATCAGAACTACGTGCACCCACCAGCACCACCACCAGCAGGTCGACCTCAGGTATATATTCGTAATGGTAGGCCTGCACCACCACCTCAGGTACGAGATGATGTCCATATTCCTAAACTGAAATTGAATATTCCACCATTTGAGGGTAGATATGTTCCTGATATATATCTTACTTGGGAGTTAGAAACTGAACAACATTTTACATGTTTACAATATCCCGAGGAGAGACGAGTTGCTGATGCTGTTTGTGCTTTCACTAGTTTTGCATGTGTATGGTGGTCTGAACATTGTAGATTATATCCTATTCCAACTACTTGGGCTGCTTTGAAAACTGCTATGCGTACGCGTTGGGTTCCACCATATTATCAACGTGAATTGCTTCAAAAATTGCAGCGTTAAGACGAGGGAAAAATTCTGTAGAAGAATATTATCAGGAATTACAAATTGGCATGATTAGATGTGGTATTGTTGAGGAGAATGAAGCTATGCTTGCATGTTTTCTGGGTGGATTAAATAGAGAGATTCAGACCATTCTAGACTATAAGGAGTATACTAATATCACTCGTTTATTCCATCTTGCTTGTAAAGCTGAACGTGAAGTGCAGGATCGACAAGCATTGGCGCGATCTAACTTTTCTGCAGGCCGACTCATAGAGGCGGGGTGTCCCGATCTTTCGATGAGATGATAACTATCGATTTGGTGAAGATGACTTTGACGATCCGACTACAAACGTGCACGACGTTGCGCCTTAGCAATCGCTAAACCAACTCCGAGAGGTTATTGACCACGCCGAAGCACAATCAACCTGACCACGAAGGTCTATTCCTGCAAGCAATCGAAGAACAAGCAAGAATATGATAAAAGCAATCTGAATATTGCGAGTATATATGAAGTATTGATAAAGGTGGGGATCCGTAAGCGGTCTTGGTCTGGTCGTTGGACACAAACGAAGTACACGAAGCTGCAATGGCTAACTTTTAACTAAACAAATCCCCAGGAAAAGCTACTAGATGGATCTACTTATATAGGAGCAAGGGGTGGCGGCCAAGGAGGTGGGAGGACGTCCCAAGGCAGCCTAAAACTAAATCTAGGTCGTACAAGGCCAATGGACCCAAGTGGAGGTGATGTAACACCTTTGGACTTGTAGTTTGACTCGGATTCTGCTGCAACATCAGATTGTTTCGTCCACAACTCAACGCTCCGGACGAATTTGAAGGTGAATCCAATTGGGTTGGAAAGTGCACGAAATCTAGTTTCCAACAAAAAAAGAATCACCCAATTCGGAGTCCGTATGAAAAACTTGTGTGCGTTTTGAGTCAGGTGTGTCTGTGCAGTCCGAATCTGAATCCAGAACGTGAGAGACTTGGACTCTATCTTCTCTTGGGCCAAAAGTGACGTGAGAGAACTTTTTGGACAGCAAATAAACATCTCTTTCTTCCTTATCTTCATATGTGGATTCTACAAATGTCCCATACACCTGCAATTAGACAAAACACAAAAGTGTGTGAAGTATTTTTGTTCTGGATAAAATAAATAGATTATTGAATAGTTTGCACTAGAAATCACCTGACAAATATGCAATATTTTTGGTCATATCCAAGGTAGTCATGTCCTCATCATCCTCCCCTTCTTGAAAATAAAGCCGTCCTCGGCGTTGCTTAATCTGAAATGTGGCTAACAAAAGAGACAAGGTGTACATGTTGTATATGTATATGTCATCCATTTTTACTTCCCTTGATTTTTGCATATATGACACATGAATAGATGAGTAACTTGCATAGTTCATAAAATCTAAAGCCAAAAAATTAGCACAAGAAGTAGAAGGCATGAAAATATTGCAACTCAGTTTGCACATATAAGTGAAGCTCTTATTCATTTCAAAAGATTGACAATGTTCATCATTAAACCATCCCAACATTGGTGAATAAACCTTACTTGCATCAAATTTACATGCTACAACATGCTTAAATAAGCAAACATGCAATAAGTCATTCAACACAGAATCATCACCAAGATTAGAGGTCATATCAAAATGATTAAACATTGGTTCTTTTGCATCAATAGTTAATTCAATGGGTGCACTCAAAATTGTTGGTATTTCAGTTGTTTGATCACATGGCAAAGTCAAATTATCAACGTAGTCCTCTAAAATAGCTGGTGTGATCAAAGTAGTGGGTAGCTCATCAGATGGTGCATTCAAATTGACAAGGCATTCATCATTCTCATGTAGAAATGGAAGATCAGTATCTTTGTCATTACCTCTTATGATCACCTCAGATGATGTAGCCACTCTCGGGGGCGATGTGTCACATGGTGGGGGTGATGTAGTCCTGACAACAACGGATGTGGTTGCCATAGTATGCCTAGTAGTTGAAGGAACAATCATATCAACTCTTGGAATGTGCACCGTGCGCTTGTTCTCCTCGTGGCCAACACGTCGTTTTATTTCCTGTTCAGCTTTGCAAGCAAGATGAAACAAATGGTCCATAGGATAACACTCTTCATGAATTAGTATCTCTTGAATATCACGGTTTAATCCTCCCAAAAATCTATCCATAAAATCATCTTCACTTTCTTCTAAAGAGGAATGCAACAAGGTAGTTTGTAAATCATCATAATATTTTGTTACAGTTTCACTACCTTGTTTTAAGTGTTGCAACTTCTTAATCATGTCACGAGTATAATAAGCAGGGACGAAAGTATGTCGCATGGCAAGTTTCAAATCATCCCAAGTAGTAGGTATATAATCAGGGTGTAACCGACAATATTCACTCCACCAAACCAAAGCATAACCAGTGAAAGAACCAACCGCAACCTTAACCTTTTTATGTTCATCGAAATTATGGGAAGCAAATATATTTTTTATGTCGAACTCCCATTCAATATATAAAGCAGGTTTAAAACAGCCATTAAATGGTGGTATAGATACATTAACCTGATCATGTGCATTTGGATGTTTGTGCACCTCTCGTGACGGTTGTGGTATTTGCAAAGGTGGTGGCACGTCTCCCGCGATCGACGAAGCCCATGAATTGATAGAGGCGGAGGTGTCCCGTCTTTCGATGAGATGATGGATTTCGCTTTGGTGGAAGTCGACTTTGACGATCCGACTACGAACGTGCGAGGACGTCGCGCCTTAGCAATCGCTAAACCAACTCCGAGAGGTTATTAACCACGCCGGAGCACGATCAACCTGACCACGAGGGTCTGTTTCCTGCGAGCAAACGAAGAACAAGCAAGAAACTGAGATTGCAATCTGGATATTGGGAATATAAGATGAAAGCTTTATTGATCAAGGTGGGGTTCTGTGACGCCTTTGTCTGGTCGTTGAACACAAACGAAGTACGCGAAGTTGCAGCTATGGTGAACTTTTAATCTAAACAAAACCCAAAGTCTAAACGATGCCCTAAGGGCTGTATATATGGAGGAAGAGGGGGGGAATTTCGTGGCCCTTGGTGGAGGGGTCCGAAATCAACCCTATCTCTTGTTACCCCACACATACGGACTCTAAAAATAGCCTATACTTATGTATTTCGAAATTACATGGGCCTGGCCCAATAATAAGGTGACGCAGCACCTAAAATAGCCTCGGGACGAAATTTGTGAAGTGGCATCTTGTATATTTCGTCCAAGGCTTCATGCACCCATTATGGTGGCTTGAAAGTCCTGAAATCATCACATGTAACTCTGTTCTTGTTCCCCTTGCGCATGCCATCATCTCCATGCTTGTTCTTGCTCCAATGTTCATCCTTCTCCAAGCTAGGCCCTTCATTTGTAAGCAAAACAAATGTATCCAATTTAGGCAGCATCATATTCTCATGAACATTAGAATCATTACCAAGAAACGAAAGTACCTGGTAATTTAGTTGGCGTGCACGAGCTCTAGTAATTGGTCCAGTATGTATAGCAGCAGGGGCTGTGGGTGTAACAATTGTATTGATGTCCTCATCATCCTCCCCTTCTTGAAATGAAGTCGTCCTCGACGAAAGTTCATCTTCCTCACCCAAATAAGGCTTCAAATCTGCAATGTTAAAAGTGGGACTAACCCCAAAATCTGCAGGCAGCTCAAGTTTATATGCATTATCATTTATTTTCTCTAACACCTTAAAGGGACCATCAGCACGTGGCATTAACTTTGATTTGCGCCAATCAGGAAATCTATCCTTACGCAAATGTAACCAAACAAGATCTCCGGGTGCAAACACAACATGTTTTCTACCCTTATCTCCAGCAAGTTTATATTTAGCATTCATGCGCTCAATGTTTTCCTTAGTTAACTCATGCATTTTAAAATCAATTCAGCACGTTGTTTAGCATCAAAATTAACCTTCTCCAAAGATGGAAGAGGCAACAAATCAATAGGTGCACGAGGTAGGAAACCATACACAACTTCAAAAGGGCACATCTTAGTAGTAGAATGCAATGAACGATTATAAGCAAATTCAATATGAGGCAAGCATTCCTCCCACATTTTCTTATTATTGTTCAAAACAGCCCTAAGCATAGTAGACAACGTTCTATTGACTACTTCAGTTTGTCCATCAGTTTGGGGGTGACAAGTAGTACTAAAAAGCAGTTTAGTCCCCAACTTAGCCCATAAACATCTCCAAAAGTGGCTAAGAAATTTAGTATCACGATCTGAAACAATAGTATTTGGCACACCATGCAAGCGAATAATTTCACGAAAGAACAAATCAGCAACATTAACAGCATCATCGCTTTTATGACATGGTATAAAGTGTGCCATTTTCGAGAATCTATCCACGACAACAAATATGCTATCCCTCCCCTTCTTTGTTCGAGGTAAACCTAAAACAAAGTCCATAGATATATCCTCCCAAGGAACACTAGGTACAGGCAAAAGCATATATAAACCATGAGGATTGAGGCGTGACTTAGCTTTTTGACATGTAGTGCAGCGAGCAATAAAACGCTCAACATCCCGTCTCATCTTTGGCCAAAAGAAATGTGTAGCAAGTACGTCCTCCGTCTTCTTCACGCCAAAGTGTCCCATTAATCCTCCTCCATGCGCCTCCTGCAACAACAAAAGACGAACGGAGCTAGCTGGAATGCATAGCTTGTTAGCACGAAACACAAATCCATCGTTAACAACAAACTTGTTCCACATTCTTCCATCTTTACAATTATGCATTACATCTTTAAAATCAGCATCATGCACATATTGATCTTTGATGGTCTCCAAACCAAATATTTTGAAGTCAAGTTGTGAAAGCATAGTATAGCGACGAGACAAAGAATCAGCAATAACATTTTCTTTTCCCTTCTTGTGTTTAATGACATAAGGAAAAGTCTCAATGAATTCAACCCATTTAGCATGTCTACGATTCAGTTTAGCTTGACTTTTAATATGTTTCAATGATTCATGATCAGAATGTATAACAAATTCTTTGGGCCATAAATAATGTTGCCATGTTTCTAAAGTCCGAACAAGAGCATATAATTCTTTATCATAAGTAGAATAATTCAGACTAGGCCCACTCAATTTTTCAGAAAAGTATGCAACAGGTTTGCCATCTTGTAATAACACACCTCCTAATCCAATTCCACTAGCATCACATTCAAGCTCAAAAGTCTTATTAAAATCAGGAAGTTGGAGTAAAGGAGCATGTGTCAACTTATCTTTCAATACCGTGAAGGCTTCTTCCTGTGCGGTACCCCAAAGAAAAGGCACATCTTTCTTTGTAAGCTCATTGAGAGGTGCAGCAATGGTGCTGAAATCTCTCACAAAACGCCTATAGAATCCAGCGAGGCCAAGAAAACTCCTCACTTGTGTGACCGTTTTGGGCTGCGGCCAACTCTCAATAGTTTCAATCTTGGCTTTATCAACTTCAATTCCCTGTGGAGTAACAACATAGCCAAGAAAAGATACTCGGTCGGTGCAAAAGGTGCACTTCCCAAGGTTACCAAACAAACATGCATCACGTAGAGCAATAAAAACAACACGTAAATGTTCCAAATGTTCTTCCAAAGATCTGTTATAAATCAATATGTCATCAAAGTAAACTACCACAAATCGTCCAATGAAAGCACGTAAAACTTCGTTCATTAATCTCATGAAAGTACTAGGTGCATTAGTTAACCCAAAAGGCATGACTAACCACTCATATAATCCAAACTTAGTTTTAAATGCTGTTTTCCATTCATCTCCCAATTTCATACGAATTTGATGGTAGCCACTACGCAAATCAACTTTGGAGAATATTGTAGAGCCACTCAATTCATCAAGCATATCATCTAGCCTAGGAATAGGATGACGATAACGAATAGTAATATTATTAATGCCTCTACAATCAACACACATACGTGATGTACCATCCTTTTTCGGCACTAGAATAATAGGAACAGCACAAGGACTAAGGGATTCGCGTATATAACCTTTGTTGAGAAGCTCTTGTACTTGACGCATAATCTCCTTCGTCTCCTCTGGATTGGTACGGTATGGTGCACGGTTTGGCAGTGAAGCACCGGGAATTAAGTCAATCTGATGCTCAATCACTCGAATAGGCGGTAATCCCGGTGGCACGTCTTGTGGAAAAACGTCAGCGAACTCCTGCAAAATGTTAGTAACAGCAGGAGGCAAAGAGGAAGGCACGTCCTCGAATGAAAATAATGCCTCTTTGCACACAAAAGCATAGCAAATAGATTTGCTGAAATCTAGCTCATCAATATCAGATTTGGTGGCAAATAAACATGCACTTTTCAATTTAATTTCAGAAGCAACACTAGATGGTTTATTATTAGGCTTCATTTGTTGCTCAAATTCTTTTGCCACAATCTGATTTTCACTCTTATTCTTCTCCTGTTGTGCTTTCTTAGCTCTATTAATATCATCTTTCAAAATGGAATCAGGAGTCATAGGAAGCAAAGTAATATTTTTATCCTTATGAACAAGAGTATAGTGATTGTTTCTACCATGGTGTACAGAATTTTTATCAAATTGCCATGGTCTACCAAGTAATAAGGAACATGCTTGCATAGGTACCACATCACAATCAACATAATCAGCATATGTAGAGATACTAAAATGCACACGAACAGTACGTGTTACCTTAACCTTGCCGCTGTTGTTGAACCATTGGATGTAGTAAGGATGTGGATGTGGTCTTGTGGTGAGAGAAAGCTTCTCCACCATCTCCATGCTAGCCAAGTTGTTGCAGCTCCCTCCGTCTATTATGACGCGCACAGAACGTTCCTTCACAACTCCCTTGGTATGGAACAAATTGTGCCTCTGATTTTGCTCAGCTTGTGTGACTTGCACACTCAAAACACGTTGAGCAACTAAACATTCATACCTGTCAGCGTCTTCAGGAGCCATGTATTGCGTCTCATGATCAGAATCATCTCCACCATGTTCTTCACGTGTAATAAGAGCCAAAGTCTCCTCATCATAGTCACTAGCGGACTCATATCCACCATCCGCGGTAGCAATCATCACACGCGGAGATTTGCATTCTCTCGCATAATGACCTCCTCCCTTACAACGACGACAAATAATATCACTTGTGTGCCCTGTTGATGCCATGGAAGAAGAAGAACGCTGTGCAGGCCCCGCAGGTGCGCTCTTGGCAGATAATGGTGGTTGTGCCTGTTTTCTTGTATCACGGCTGGAGGTGGCACCGGATGGAGGTGCTGGTGCAGTTGAAGTAGAAGATGCACGTGGTGTGATAGAGGCAAAGGTGTCCCGTCTTTCGATGAGATGGTGGATTTCGCTTTGGTGGAAGTCGACTTTGACGATCCGACTACGAACGTGCGAGGACGTCGCGCCTTAGCAATCGCTAAACCAACTCCGAGAGGTTATTGACCACGCCGGAGCACGATCAACCTGACCACGAGGGTCTGTTTCCTGCGAGCAAACGAAGAACAAGCAAGAAACTGAGATTGCAATCTGGATATTGCGAATATAAGATGAAAGCTTTATTGATCAAGGTGGGGTTCTGTGACGCCTTTGTCTGGTCGTTGAACACAAACGAAGTACGCGAAGTTGCAGCTATGGCGAACTTTTAATCTAAACAAAACCCAAAGTCTAAACGATGCCCTAAGGGCTGTATATATGGAGGAAGAGGGGGGAATTTCGTGGCCCTTGGTGGAGGGGTCCGAAATTAACCCTATCTCTTGTTTCCCCACACATACGGACTCTAAAAATAGCCTATACTTATGTATTTCGAAATTACATGGGCCTGGCCCAATAATAAGGTGACGCAGCACCTAAAATAGCCTCGGGACGAAATTTATGAAGTGGCATCTTGAATATTTCGTCCAAGGCTTCATGCACCCATTATGGTGGCTTCAAAGTCCTGAAATCATCACTTGTAACTCCGTTCTTGTTCCCCTTGCGCATGCCATCATCTCCATGCTTGTTCTTGCTCCAATGTTCATCCTTCTCCAAGCTAGGCCCTTCATTTGTAAGCAAAACAAATGTATCCAATTTAGGCAGCATCATATTCTCATGAACATTAGAATCATTACCAAGAAACGAAAGTACCTGGTAATTTAGTTGGCGTGCACGAGCTCTAGTAATTGGTCCAGTATGTATAGCAGCAGGGGCTGTGGGTGTAACAATTGTATTGATGTCCTCATCATCCTCCCCTTCTTGAAATGAAGTCGTCCTCGACGGAAGTTCATCTTCCTCACCCAAATAAGGCTTCAAATCTGCAATGTTAAATGTGGGACTAACCCCAAAATCTGCAGGCAGCTCAAGTTTATATGCATTATCATTTATTTTCTCTAACACCTTAAAGGGACCATCAGCACGTGGCATTAACTTTGATTTGCGCAAATCAGGAAATCTATCCTTACGCAAATGTAACCAAACAAGATCTCCACGTGCAAACACAACATGTTTTCTACCCTTATCTCCAGCAAGTTTATATTTAGCATTCATGCGCTCAATGTTTTCCTTAGTTAACTCATGCATTTTTAAAATCAATTCAGCACGTTGTTTAGCATCAAAATTAACCTTCTCCGAAGATGGAAGAGGCAACAAATCAATAGGTGCACGAGGTAGGAAACCATACACAACTTCAAAAGGGCACATCTTAGTAGTAGAATGCAATGAACGATTATAAGCAAATTCAATATGAGGCAAGCATTCCTCCCACATTTTCTTATTATTCTTCAAAACATCCCTAAGCATAGTAGACAACGTTCTATTGACTACTTCAGTTTGTCCATCGGTTTGGGGGTGACAAGTAGTACTAAAAAGCAGTTTAGTCCCCAACTTAGCCCATAAACATCTCCAAAAGTGGCTAAGAAATTTAGTATCACGATCTCAAACAATAGTATTTGGCACACCATGCAAGCGAATAATTTCACGAAAGAACAAATCAGCAACATTAACAGCATCATCGCTTTTATGACATGGTATAAAGTGTGCCATTTTCGAGAATCTATCCACGACAACAAATATGCTATCCCTCCCCTTCTTTGTTCGAGGTAAACCTAAAACAAAGTCCATAGATATATCCTCCCAAGGAACACTAGGTACAGGCAAAGGCATATATAAACCATGAGGATTGAGTCGTGACTTAGCTTTTTGACATGTAGTGCAGCGAGCAATAAAACGCTCAACATCCCGTCTCATCTTTGGCCAAAAGAAATGTGTAGCAAGTACGTCCTCCATCTTCTTCACGCCAAAGTGTCCCATTAATCCTCCTCCATGCGCCTCCTGCAACAACAAAAGATGAACGGAGCTAGCTGGAATGCATAGCTTGTTAGCACGAAACACAAATCCATCGTTAACAACAAACTTGTTCCATATTCTTCCTTCTTTACAATTCTGCATTACATCTTTAAAATCAGCATCATGCACATATTGATCTTTGATGGTCTCCAAACCAAATATTTTGAAGTCAAGTTGTGAAAGCATAGTATAGCGATGAGACAATGCATCAGCAATAACATTTTCTTTTCCCTTCTGGTGTTTAATGACATAAGGGAAAGTCTCAATGAATTCAACCCATTTAGCATGTCTACGATTCAGTTTAGCTTGACTTTTAATATGTTTCAAAGATTCATGATCAGAATGTATAACAAATTCTTTGGGCCATAAATAATGTTGCCATGTTTCTAAAGTCCGAACAAGAGCATATAATTCTTTATCATAAGTAGAATAATTCAGACTAGGCCCACTCAATTTTTCAGAAAAGTATGCAACAGGTTTGCCATCTTGTAATAACACATCTCCTAATCCAATTCCACTAGCATCACATTCAAGCTCAAAAGTCTTATTAAAATCAGGAAGTTGGAGTAAAGGAGCATGTGTCAACTTGATAGAGGCGAGGGTGTCCCGATCTTTCGATGAGATGATAACTATCGATTTGGTGGAGACGACTTTGACGATCCGACTACAAACATGCACGACGTTGCGCCTTAGCAATCGCTAAACCAATCTCCTGAGGTTATTGACCACGCCGAAGCACGATCAACCTGACCACGAAGGTCTATTCCTGCAAGCAATCGAAGAACGAGCAAGAATATGATAAAAGCAATCTGAATATTGCAAATATATATGAGATATTGATAATGGTGGGGATCCGGAAGCGGTCTTGGTCTGGTCGTTGGACACAAACGAAGTACACGAAGTTGCAATGGCTAACTTTTAACTAAACAAATCCCAAGGAAAAGCTACTAGATGGATCTACTTATATAGGAGCAAGGGATGGCGGCCAAGGATGTGGGAGGACGTCCCAAGGCAGCCTAAAACTAAATCTAGGTCGTACAAGGCCAATGGGCCCAAGTGGAGGTGATGTAACACCTTTGGACTTGTAGTTTGACTCGGATTCTGCTGCAGCATCAGATTGTTTCGTCCACAACTCAACGCTCCGGACGCATTTGAAGGTGATTCCAATTGGGTTGGAAAGTGCACGAAATCTAGTTTCCAACAAAAAAAGAATCACCCAATTCGGAGTCCGTATGAAAAACTTGTGTGCGTTTTGAGTCAGGTGTGTCTGTGCAGTCCGAATCTGAATCCAGAACGTGAGAGACTTGGACTCTATCTTCTCTTGGGCCAAAAGTGACGTGAGAGAACTTTTTGGACAGCAAATAAACATCTCTTTCTTCCTTATCTTCATATGTGGATTGTACAAATGTCCCATACACCTGCAATTAGACAAAACACAAAAGTGTGTGAAGTATTTTTGTTCTGGATAACATAAATAGATTATTGAATAGTTTGCACTAGAAATCACCTGACAAATATGCATATATGCAATATTTTTGGTCATATCCAAGGTTTTCATGTCCTCATCATCCTCCCCTTCTTGAAAATAAAGCCGTCCTCGGTGTTGCTTAATCTGAAATGTGGCTAACAAAAGAGACAAGGTGTACATGTTGTATATGTATATGTCATCCATTTTTACTTCCCTTGATTTTTGCATATATGACACTTGAATAGATGAGTAACTTGCATAGTTCATAAAATCTAAAGCCAAAAAATTAGCACAAGAAGTAGAAGGCATGAAAATATTGCAACTCAGTTTGCACATATAAGTGAAGCTCTTATTCATTTCAAAAGATTGACAATGTTCATCATTAAACCATCCCAACATTGGTGAATAAACCTTACTTGCATCAAATTTACATGCTACAACATGCTTAAATAAGCAAACATGCAATAAGTCATTCAACACAGAATCATCACCAAGATTAGAGGTCATATCAAAATGATTAAACATTGGTTCTTTTGCATCAATAGTTAATTCAATGGGTGCACTCAAAATTGTTGGTATTTCAGTTGTTTGATCACATGGCAAAGTCAAATTATCAACATAGTCCTCTAAAATAGGTGGTGTGATCAAAGTAGTGGGTAGCTCATCAGATGGTGCATTCAAATTGACAAGGCATTCATCATTCTCATGTAGAGATGGAAGATCAGTACCTTTGTCATTACCTCTTATGATCAACTCAGATGATGTAGCCACTCTCGGGGGCGATGTGTCACACGGTGGAGGTGATGTAGTCCTGACAACAACGGATGTGGTTGTCATAGTATGCCTAGTAGTTGAAGGAACAATCATATCAACTCTTGGAATGTGCACCGTGCGCTTGTTCTCCTCGTGGCCAACACGTCGTTTTATTTCCTGTTCAGCTTTGCAAGCAAGATGAAACAAATGGTCCATAGGATAACACTCTTCATGAATTAGTATCTCTTGAATATCACGGTTTAATCCTCCCCAAAATCTATCCATAAAATCATCTTCACTTTCTTCTAAAGAGGAATGCAACAAGGTAGTTTGTAAATCATCATAATATTTTGTTACAGTTTCACTACCTTGTTTTAAGTGTTGCAACTTCTTAATCATGTCACGAGTATAATAAGCAGGGACGAAAGTATGTCGCATGGCAAGTTTCAAATCATCCCAAGTAGTAGGTATATAATCAGGGTGTAATCGACAATATTCACTCCACCAAACCAAAGCATAACCAGTGAAAGAACCAACCGCAACCTTAACCTTTTTATGTTCATCGAAATTATGGGAAGCAAATATATTTTTTATGTCGAACTCCCATTCAATATATAAAGCAGGTTTAAAACGGCCATTAAATGGTGGTATAGATACATTAACCTGATCATGTGCATTTGGATGTTTGTGCACCTCTCGTGACGGTTGTGGTATTTGCAAAGGTGGTGGCACGTCTCCCGCGATCGACAAAGCACATGAATTGACTCTGGATCCTGTCATGATTAGTAGAACAAGAAACAAAACCCAAAAATAATGTTCCTATAACTACTAGGATGTGGTGGTAAAACGCTCACAGTAAAGCAAATATCAATGTCTTACAAGTTCTTACCATGCAGCAGGCGGTGATCGGCAACCAGCGGTGTCAAGTAACTCCGAATATTGAGTAAAGCGATTGCCAGGGGAGCGTACGTATACACGGTGTAGAAATATGTGGAGCTGGGTTGGCTATATATGGTAGCAAAAGATTAGCAATAATCAATTCAAAGATGCAATGTTGAATAAACGCTCAACGACGGTACTGTGCTGGTCCTAGGCTAGACCGAACTAGAGACGCGAGCCTAGAACACTAATGAGGTCACGTCGTAGCACAACCAGCATCAATGAAGGATACAAAGTAGCTCTGGACAGCAAGATATAAGTGAAGATCACAACGGCAGTAAAGATAATGATGTGAAACAATAGCCAAGCTGGTTTACTGAACAGTGCACAAAACAGATTCCAATCCGAATTCAGGTACGAGATTGATTCTAGATAGATCCAAATTTTTTTTCTTCTCTCTTTTTTTTTCTCACGCTTTTTTTCTTTTTCTTCTCCCTCTTTTTCTTTTTTTTTTCTTTCCTTTTTTCTCTCTTTTTTTTCTTTTTCTTCTTTTTCTCCCTCTTTCGAAGACAAACTAGATAAGATGCAGATTCGATCAGGCGAAGATGTGAGTGACCTCAACTATGATTATGACAATAAACAGTGCGTAGCACGTGGTGGAAATTGGTGGATTGG
The DNA here is from genome assembly GCF_018294505.1 of Triticum aestivum. Lineage (NCBI taxonomy): Eukaryota > Viridiplantae > Streptophyta > Magnoliopsida > Poales > Poaceae > Triticum > Triticum aestivum. The sequence goes on from NW_025225095.1 coordinate 22,631, forward strand.
ATGGTGGACAGCGGATAGGATAATGATGCAGCGGCTGCGTGACTAATGTGAACAGAACTCGAAACTCTAAAGGAACTAGACACTAAGACCAGCAACTGACACGACGATGCAACCGATAATTCAACTATGCAAGCAATGAATAGAAAATTGCAAAGGCTCAGATTGGCTTGGATAAAGGATGAATAGATCTAACTCTTTTTTGTGGATTTTTCTTGGACAATAGGTAAGAAAATAAATCTAATCTAGGAAAACTGGAAATTCTCACCGAGCAACCTGAAAACTGATACCACTTGATAGAGGCGGGGTGTCCCGATCTTTCGATGAGATGATAACTATCGATTTGGTGGAGAGGACTTTGACGATCCGACTACAAACGTGCACGACGTTGCGCCTTAGCAATCGCTAAACCAACTCCGAGAGGTTATTGACCACGCCGGAGCACAATGAACCTGACCACGAAGGTCTATTCCTGCAAGCAATCGAAGAACAAGCAAGAATATGATAAAAGCAATCTGAATATTGCGAGTATATATGAAGTATTGATAAAGGTGGGGATCCGTAAGCGGTCTTGGTCTGGTCGTTGGACACAAACGAAGTACACGAAGTTGCAATGGCTAACTTTTAACTAAACAAATCCCAAGGAAAAGCTACTAGATGGATCTACTTATATAGGAGCAAGGGGTGGCGTCCAAGGAGGTGGGAGGACGTCCCAAGGCAGCCTAAAACTAAATCTAGGTCGTACAAGGCCAATGGGCCCAAGTGGAGGTGATGTAACACCTTTGGACTTGTAGTTTGACTCGGATTCTGCTGCAGCATCAGATTGTTTCGTCCACAACTCAACGCTCCGGACGAATTTGAAGGTGATTCCAATTGGGTTGGAAAGTGCACGAAATCTAGTTTCCAACAAAAAAAGAATCACCCAATTCGGAGTCCGTATGAAAAACTTGTGTGCGTTTTGAGTCAGGTATGTCTGTGCAGTCCGAATCTGAATCCAGAACGTGAGAGACTTGGACTCTATCTTCTCTTGGGCCAAAAGTGACGTGAAAGAACTTTTTGGACAGCAAATAAACATCTCTTTCTTCCTTATCTTCATATGTGGATTGTACAAATGTCCCATACACCTGCCATTAGAGAAAACACAAAAGTGTGTGAAGTATTTTTGTTCTGGATAACATAAATAGATTATTGAATAGTTTGCACTAGAAATCACCTGACAAATATGCATATATGCAATATTTTTGGTCATATCCAAGGTAGTCATGTCCTCATCATAAGGTGTTAGAGAAAATAAATGATAATGCATATAAACTTGAGCTGCCTGCAAATTTTGGGGTTAGTCCCACTTTTAACATTGCAGATTTGAAGCCTTATTTGGGTGAGGAAGATGAACTTCCGTCGAGGACGACTTCATTTCAAGAAGGGGAGGATGATGAGGACATCAATACAATTGTTACACCCACAGCCCCTGCTGCTATACATACTGGACCAATTACTAGAGCTCGTGCACGCCAACTAAATTACCAGGTACTTTCGTTTCTTGGTAATGATTCTAATGTTCATGAGAATATGATGCTGCCTAAATTGGATACATTTGTTTTGCTTACAAATGAAGGGCCTAGCTTGGAGAAGGATGAACATTGGAGCAAGAACAAGCATGGAGATGATGGCATGCGCAAGGGAAACAAGAACGGAGTTACAAGTGATGATTTCAGGACTTTGAAGCCACCATAATGGGTGCATGAAGCCTTGGACGAAATATACAAGACGCCACTTCATAAATTTCGTCCCGAGGCTATTTTAGGTGCCGCGTCACCTTATTATTGGGCCAGGCCCATGTAATTTCGAAATACATAAGTATAGGCTATTTTTAGAGTCCGTATGTGTGGGGAAACAAGAGATAGGGTTGATTTCGGACCCCTCCACCAAGGGCCACGAAATTCCCCCCCTCTTCCTCCATATATACAGCCCTTAGGGCATCGTTTAGACTTTGGGTTTTGTTTAGATTAAAAGTTCGCCATAGCTGCAACTTTGCGTACTTCGTTTGTGTTCAACGACCAGACAAAGGCGTCACAGAACCCCACCTTGATCAATAAAGCTTTCATCTTATATTCGCAATATCCAGATTGCAATCTTAGTTTCTTGCTTGTTCTTCGTTTGCTCGCAGGAAACAGACCTTCGTGGTCAGGTTGATCGTGCTCCGGCGTGGTCAATAACCTCTCGGAGTTGGTTTAGCGATTGCTAAGGCGCGACGTCCTCGCACGTTCGTAGTCGGATCGTCAAAGTCGACTTCCACCAAAGCGAAATCCACCATCTTATCGAAAGACGGGACACCTTTGCCTCTATCAATATCATCTAGCCTAGGAATAGGATGACGATAACGAATAGTAATATTATTAATGCCTCTACAATCAACACACATACGTGATGTACCATCCTTTTTCGACACTAGAATAATAGGAACAGCACAAGGACTAAGGGATTCGCGTATATAACCTTTGTACTTGACGCATAATCTCCTTCGTCTCCTCTGGATTGGTACGGTATGGTGCACGGTTTGGCAGTGAAGCACCGGGAATTAAGTCAATCTGATGCTCAATCCCTCGAATAGGCGGTAATCCCGGTGGCACGTCTTGTGGAAAAACGTCAGCGAACTCCTGCAAAATGTTAGTGACAGCAGGAGGCAAAGAGGAAGGCACGTCCTTGAATGAAAATAATGCCTCTTTGCACACAAAAGCATAGCAAACAGATTTGCTGAAATCTAGCTCATCAATATCAGATTTGGTGGCAAATAAACATGCACTTTTCAATTTAATTTCAGAAGCAACACTAGATGGTTTATTATTATGCTTCATTTGTTGCTCAAATTCTTTTGCCACAATCTGATTTTCACTCTTATTCTTCTCCTGTTGTGCTTTATTAGCTCTATTAATATCATCTTTCAAAATGGAATCAGGAGTCATAGGAAGCAAAGTAATATTTTTATCCTTATGAACAAGAGTATAGTGATTGCTTCTACCATGGTGTACAGAATTTTTATCAAATTGCCATGGTCTACCAAGTAATAAGGAACATGCTTGCATAGGTACCACATCACAATCAACATAATCAGCATATGTAGAGATACTAAAATGCACACGAACAGTACGTGTTACCTTAACCTTGCCGCTGTTGTTGAACCATTGGATGTAGTCAGGATGTGGATGTGGTCTTGTGGTGAGAGAAAGCTTCTCCACCATCTCCATGCTAGCCAAGTTGTTGCAACTACCTCCGTCTATGATGACGCGCACAGAACGTTCCTTCACAACTCCCTTGGTATGGAACAAATTGTGCCTCTGATTTTGCTCAGCTTGTGTGACCTGCACACTCAAAACACGTTGAGCAACTAAACATTCATACCTGTCAGCGTCTTCAGGAGCCATGTATTGGGTCTCATGATCAGAATCATCTCCACCATGTTCTTCACGTGTAATAAGAGCCAAAGTCTCCTCATCATAGTCACTAGCGGACTCATATCCACCATCCGCGGTAGCAATCATCACACGCGGAGATTTGCATTCTCTCGCATAATGACCTCCTCCCTTACAACGACGACAAATAATATCACTTGTGTGCCCTGTTGATGCCATGGAAGAAGAAGAACTCCGTGCAGGCCCAGCAGGAGCGCTCTTGGCAGATAATGGTGGTTGTGCCTGTTTTCTTGTATCACGACTGGAGGAGGCACCTAATTGAGGTGCTGGTGCAGTTGAAGTAGAAGATGCACGCGGTGTCCATGATGAAGGTCGGCCTGCAGAAAAGTTAGTTCGCGCCAATGCTTGTCGATCCTGCACTTCACGTTCAGCTTTACAAGCAAGATGGAATAAACGAGTGATATTAGTATACTCCTTATAGTCTAGAATGGTCTGAATCTCTCTATTTAATCCACCCAGAAAACGTGCAAGCATAGCTTCATTCTCCTCAACAATACCACATCTAATCATGCCAGTTTGTAATTCCTGATAATATTCTTCTACAGAATTTTTCCCTTGTCTTAAACGCTGCAATTTTTGAAGCAATTCACGTTGATAATATGGTGGAACCCAACGCGTACGCATAGCAGTTTTCAAAGCAGCCCAAGTAGTTGGAATAGGATATAATCTACAATGTTCAGACCACCATACACATGCAAAACTAGTGAAAGCACAAACAGCAGCAGCAACTCGTCTCTCCTCAGGATATTGTAAACATGTAAATCGTTGTTCAGTTTCTAACTCCCAAGTAAGATATATATCAGGAACATATCTACCCTCAAATGGTGGAATATTCAATTTCAGTTTAGGAATATGGACATCATCTCGTATCTGAGGTGGTGGTGCGGGCCTACCATTACGAATATATACCTGAGGTCGACCTGGTGGTGGTGGTGCTGGTGGCTGCACGTAGTTCGGATTTTGATCAACCTCATCCTCATAATCGCCCGCATAATCATCATCCTCCTGGGTACCAGCAGCAGCAATAGCAGGAGCCAAAGAAGCACCAACAGCAGTAGCAGCGGCACCAGAATGTTGTCCTAGCTCAATAGGAACACGCTGTGCTCGTCCATACTGATTCGGAAGGGGGCGTAGTTGTTGTTGTTGCAGAGGTGCGACAGGTGCAGCCGGTGGTGGAAGACGCGCAAGCATTTCATTAAATCTGTTGATAGAGGCGGGGGTGTCCCGATCTTTCGATGAGATGATAACTATCGATTTGGTGGAGACGACTTTGACGATCCGACTACAAACATGCACGACGTTGCGCCTTAGCAATCGCTAAACCAACTCTGAGAGGTTATTGACCACGCCGGAGCACAATCAACCTGACCACGAAGGTCTATTCCTGCAAGCAATCGAAGAATAAGCAAGAATATGATAAAAGCAATCTGAATATTGCGAGTATATATGAAGTATTGATAAAGGTGGGGATCCGTAAGCGGTCTTGGTCTGGTCGTTGGACACAAACGAAGTACACGAAGTTGCAATGGCTAACTTTTAACTAAACAAATCCCAAGGAAAAGCTACTAGATGGATCTACTTATATAGGAGCAAGGGGTGGCGGCCAAGGAGGTGGGAGGACGTCCCAAGGCAGCCTAAAACTAAATCTAGGTCGTACAAGGCCAATGGGCCCAAGTGGAGGTGATGTAACACCTTTGGACTTGTAGTTTGACTCGGATTCTGCTGCAGCATCAGATTGTTTTGTCCACAACTCAACGCTCCGGACGAATTTGAAGGTGATTCCAATTGGGTCGGAAAGTGCATGAAATCTAGTTTCCAACAAGAAAAGAATCACCCAATTCGGAGTCCGTATGAAAAACTTGTGTGCGTTTTGAGTCAGGTATGTCTGTGCAGTCCGAATCTGAATCCAGAACGTGAGAGACTTGGACTCTATCTTCTCTTGGGCCAAAAGTGACGTGAGAGAACTTTTTGGATAGCAAATAAACATCTCTTTCTTCCTTATCTTCATATGTGGATTGTACAAATGTCCCATACACCTGCAATTAGACAAAACACAAAAGTGTGTGAAGTATTTTTGTTCTGGATAACATAAATAGATTATTGAATAGTTTGCACTAGAAATCACCTGACAAATATGCATATATGCAATATTTTTGGTCATATCCAAGGTAGTCATGTCCTCATCATCCTCCCCTTCTTGAAAATAAAGCCGTCCTCGGCGTTGCTTAATCTGAAATGTGGCTAACAAAAGAGACAAGGTGTACATGTTGTATATGTATATGTCATCCATTTTTACTTCCCTTGATTTTTGCATATATGACACATGAATAGATGAGTAACTTGCGTAGTTCATAAAATCTAAAGCCAAAAAATTAGCACAAGAAGTAGAAGGCATGAAAATATTGCAACTCAGTTTGCACATATAAGTGAAGCTCTTATTCATTTCAAAAGATTGACAATGTTCATCATTAAACCATCCCAACATTGGTGAATAAACCTTACTTGCATCAGATTTACATGCTACAACATGCTTAAATAAGCAAACATGCAATAAGTCATTCAACACAGAATCATCACCAAGATTAGAGGTCATATCAAAATGATTAAACATTGGTTCTTTTGCATCAATAGTTAATTCAATGGGTGCACTCAAAATTGTTGGTATTTCAGTTGTTTGATCACATGGCAAAGTCAAATTATCAACGTAGTCCTCTAAAATAGGTGGTGTGATCAAAGTAGTGGGTAGCTCATCAGATGGTGCATTCAAATTGACAAGGCATTCATCATTCTCATGTAGAGATGGAAGATCAGTACCTTTGTCATTACCTCTTATGATCAACTCAGATGATGTAGCCACTCTCGGGGGCGATGTGTCACATGGTGGAGGTGATGTAGTCCTGACCACAACGGATGTGGTTGTCATAGTATGCCTAGTGATGAGGACATGACTACCTTGGATATGACCAAAAATATTGCATATATGCATATTTGTCAGGTGATTTCTAGTGCAAACTATTCAATAATCTATTTATGTTATCCAGAACAAAAATACTTCACACACTTTTGTGTTTTGTCTAATTGCAGGTGTATGGGACATTTGTACAATCCACATATGAAGATAAGGAAGAAAGAGATGTTTATTTGCTGTCCAAAAAGTTCTCTCACGTCACTTTTGGCCCAAGAGAAGATAGAGTCCAAGTCTCTCACGTTCTGGATTCAGATTCGGACTGCACAGACATACCTGACTCAAAACGCACACAAGTTTTTCATACGGACTCCGAATTGGGTGATTCTTTTTTTATTGGAAACTAGATTCCGTGCACTTTCCAACCCAATTGGAATCACCTTCAAATTCGTCCGGAGCGTTGAGTTGTGGACGAAACAATCTGATGCTGCAGCAGAATCCGAGTCAAACTACAAGTCCAAAGGTGTTACATCACCTCCACTTGGGCTCATTGGCCTTGTACGACCTAGATTTAGTTTTAGGCTGCCTTGGGACGTCCTCCCACCTCCTTGGCCGCCACCCCTTGCTCCTATATAAGTAGATCCATCTAGTAGCTTTTCCTTGGGATTTGTTTAGTTAAAAGTTAGCCATTGCAACTTCGTGTACTTCGTTTGTGTCCAACGACCAGACCAAGACCGCTTACGGATCCCCACCATTATCAATACCTCATATATATTTGCAATATTCAGATTATTTTATCATATTCTTGCTCGTTCTTCGATTGCTTGCAGGAATAGACCTTAGTGGTCAGGCTGACCGTGCTTCAGGCATCGTCAGTAACCTCAGGAGATTGGTTTAGCGATTGCTAAGGCGCAACGTCGTGCACGTTTGTAGTCGGATCGTCAAAGTCGTCTCCACCAAATCGATAGTTATCATCTCATTGAAAGATCGGGATACCCTCGCCTCTATCACCTAGTAGTTGAAGGAACAATCATATCAACTCTTGGAATGTGCACCGTGCGCTTGTTCTCCTCGTGGCCAACACGTCGTTTTATTTCCTGTTCAGCTTTGCAAGCAAGATGAAACAAATGGTCCATAGGATAACACTCTTCATGAATTAGTATCTCTTGAATATCACGGTTTAATCCTCCCCAAAATCTATCCATAAAATCATCTTCACTTTCTTCTAAAGAGGAATGCAACAAGGTAGTTTGTAAATCATCATAATATTTTGTTACAGTTTCACTACCTTGTTTTAAGTGTTGCAACTTCTTAATCATGTCACGAGTATAATAAGCAGGGACGAAAGTATGTCGCATGGCAAGTTTCAAATCATCCCAAGTAGTAGGTATATAATCAGGGTGTAACCGACAATATTCACTCCACCAAACCAAAGCATAACCAGTGAAAGAACCAACCGCAACCTTAACCTTTTTATGTTTATTGAAATTATGGGAAGCAAATATATTTTTTATGTCGAACTCCCGTTCAATATATAAAGCAGGTTTAAAACGACCATTAAATGGTGGTATAGATACATTAACCTGATCATGTGCATTTGGATGTTTGTGCACCTCTCGTGACGGTTGTGGTATTTGCAAAGGTGGTGGCACGTCTCCCGCGATCGACAAAGCCCATGAATTGACTCTGGATCCTGTCATGATTAGTAGAACAAGAAACAAAACCCAAAAATAATGTTCCTATAACTACTAGGATGTGGTGGTAAAATGCTCACAGTAAAGCAAATATCAATGTCTTACAAGTTCTTACCATGCAGCAGGCGGTGATCGGCAACCAGCGGTGTCAAGTAACTCCGAATATTGAGTAAAGCGATTGCCAGGGGAGCGTAAGTATACACGGTGTAGAAATATGTGGAGCTGGGTTGGCTATATATGGTAGTAAAAGATTAGCAATAATCAATTCAAAGATGCAATGTTGAATAAACGCTCAACGGCGGTACTGTGCTGGTCCTACGCTAGACCGGACTAGAGACGCGAGCCTAGAACACTAATGAGGTCACGGCGTAGCACAACTAGCATCAATGAAGGATACTAAGTAGCTGTTGACAGCAAGATATAAGTGAAGATCACAACGGCAGTGAAAATAATGATGAAAAACAACTGCCAAGCAGGATATACAACAACTCTCTCTCCAACTTTCCTCTTGAAAAGTTTGAGACAATTTTCTGATAAATTCTTTCAAAGAATGCCACTAACTCAAGCTTTCCAATGCAAAAAGAATCACTCAATTCCGAGTTGATATGAGGAGTCAAAGAAATTCTAAAACTGGCCTGAAAAATTGGAACAAGCTGTGTTCACGAACTTCGGAGGGCAAAAAGACCTATTTAGAAGCCGATTTTGAGGTGTCAAATATTGAACTAGCTTCTGCAACTATTTAGATGCGGCTCGTTGCTAGCTTCAATTTGAGTACTCACGGAGTCAAAACGGACTTTGTATAACGAAGAAACACATGTTTTACTGAACAGTGCGCAAAACAGATTCCAATCCGAATTCAGGTACGCGATTGATTCTAGATAGATCCAATTTTTTTTCTTCTCTCTTTTTTTTCTCACCCTTTTTTTTCTTTTTCTTCTCTCTCTTTTTCTTTTTTTTCTTTCCTTTTTTCTCTCTTTTTTTCTCTATCTTTTTTTTTCTTTCCAAGCCAAACTAGATAAGATGCAGATTGGATCAGGCGAAGATGTGAATGACCTCAACTATGATTATGACAATGAACAGTGCGTAGCACATGGTGGAAATTAATAGATGGGATGGTGGACAGCGGAAGGGATAATGATGCAGCGGCGGCGTGACTAATGTGAACAGAACTCGAAACTCTAAAGGAACTAGACGCTAAGACCAGCAACTGACACGACGATGTAACCGATAATTCAACTATGCAAGCAATGAATAGAAAATTGCAAAGGCTCAGACTGGCTTGGATAAAGGATGAACAGATCTAACTTTTGTGTGTGTGGCTTTTTCTTGGACAATAGGTAAGAAAATAAATCTAATCTAGGAAAACTGGAAATTCTCACCGAGCAACCTGAAAACTGATACCACTTGATAGAGGCGGGGGTGTCCCGATCTTTCGATGAGATGATAACTATCGATTTGGTGGAGACGACTTTGACGATCCGACTACAAACATGCACGACGTTGCGCCTTAGCAATCGCTAAACCAACTCCGAGAGGTTATTGACCACGCCGGAGCACAATCAACCTGACCACGAAGGTCTATTCCTGCAAGCAATCGAAGAACAAGCAAGAATATGATAAAAGCAATCTGAATATTGCGAGTATATATGAAGTATTGATAAAGGTGAGGATCCGTAAGCGGTCTTGGTCTGGTCGTTGGACACAAACGAAGTACACGAAGTTGCAATGGCTAACTTTTAACTAAACAAATCCCAAGGAAAAGCTACTAGATGGATCTACTTATATATGAGCAAGGGGTGGCGGCCAAGGAGGTGGGAGGACGTCCCAAGGCAGCCTAAAACTAAATCTAGGTCGTACAAGGCCAATGGGCCCAAGTGGAGGTGATGTAACACCTTTGGACTTGTAGTTTGACTCGGATTCTGCTGCAGCATCAGATTGTTTTGTCCACAACTCAACGCTCCGGACGAATTTGAAGGTGATTCCAATTGGGTTGGAAAGTGCACGAAATCTAGTTTCCAACAAAAAAAGAATCACCCAATTCGGAGTCCGTATGAAAAACTTGTGTGCGTTTTGAGTCAGGTATGTCTGTGCAGTCCGAATCTGAATCCAGAACGTGAGAGACTTGGACTCTATCTTCTCTTGGGCCAAAAGTGACGTGAGAGAACTTTTTGGACAGCAAATAAAGATCTCTTTCTTCCTTATCTTCATATGTGGATTGTACAAATGTCCCATACACCTGCAATTAGACAAAACACAAAAGTGTGTGAAGTATTTTTGTTCTGGATAACATAAATAGATTATTGAATAGTTTGCACTAGAAATCACCTGACAAATATGCATATATGCAATATTTTTGGTCATATCCAAGGTAGTCACGTCCTCATCATCTGTTATCGAGCTTTTTTTCGAACGTCTTCTCAAGGCCAGTAATCTTCTCCATGGCCTCTTCAAAATTGTTCAACACATCTTGCACCTGTTCAGTCATCATTTGCTGAAACTTATCACGAAGCTCCTTGTTCGATAAGTTCTCCCAGTCAATCTCGTCGGCTTGTGATCCTGGCATGGTTAGCAGCAATAGAAACACACAAGAATATGATCCTACAGACTACTAAGAAGTGGTGGTGGTGTATCACAAATCCGTCAAGCAAATCTCAAATTCTTACCAGTTCTTACCTGATGAGGACATGACTACCTTGGATATGACCAAAAATATTGCATATATGCATATTTGTCAGGTGATTTCTAGTGCAAACTATTCAATAATCTATTTATGTTATCCAGAACAAAAATACTTCACACACTTTTGTGTTTTGTCTAATTGCAGGTGTATGGGACATTTGTACAATCCACATATTAAGATAAGGAAGAAAGACATGTTTATTTACTGTCCAAAAAGTTCTCTCACGTCACTTTTGGCCCAAGAGAAGATAGAGTCCAAGTCTCTCACGTTCTGGATTCAGATTCGGACTGCACAGACATACCTGACTCAAAACGCACACAAGTTTTTCATACGGACTCCGAATTGGGTGATTCTTTTTTTGTTGGAAACTAGGTTTCGTGCACTTTCCAACCCAATTGGAATCACCTTCAAATTCGTCCGGAGCATTGAGTTGTGGACGAAACAATCTAATGCTGCAGCAGAATCCGAGTCAAACTACAAGTCCAAAGGTGTTACATCACCTCCACTTGGGCCCATGAGCCTTGTACGACCTAGGGTTAGGCTGCCTTGGGACGTCCTCCCACCTCCTTGGCCGCCACCCCTTGCTCCTATATAAGTAGATCCATCTAGTAGCTTTTTCCTTGGGATTTGTTTAGTTAAAAGTTAGCCATTGCAACTTCGTGTACTTCGTTTGTGTCCAACGACCAGACCAAGACCGCTTACGGATCCCCACCATTATCAATACCTCATATATATTTGCAATATTCAGATTGCTTTATCATATTCTTGCTCGTTCTTCGATTGCTTGCAGGAATAGACCTTCGTGGTCAGGCTGACCGTGCTTCCGACATCGTCAGTAACCTCAGGAGATTGGTTTAGCGATTGCTAAGGCGCAACGTCGTGCACGTTTGTAGTCGGATCATCAAAGTCATCTCCACCAAATCGATAGTTATCATCTCATCGAAAGATCGGGACCCCCGCCTCTATCAAGTGGTATCAGTTTTCAGGTTGCTCGGTGAGAATTTCCAGTTTTCCTAGATTAGATTTATTTTCTTACCTATTGTCCAAGAAAAAGCCACACAAAAAAAGTTAGATCTGTTCATCCTTTATTCAAGCCAGTCTGAGCCTTTGCAATTTTCTATTCATTGCTTGCATAGTTGAATTATCGGTTGCATCGTCGTGTCAGTTGCTGGTTTTAGCGTCTAGTTCCTTTAGAGTTTCGAGTTCTGTTCACATTAGTCACGCCGCCGCTGCATCATTATCCCTTCCGCTGTCCACCATTCCATCTATTAATTTCCACCATATGCTACGCACTGTTCATTGTCATAATCATAGTTGAGGTCATTCACATCTTCGCCTGATCCAATCTGCATCTTATCTAGTTTGTCTTGGAAAGAAAAAAAAGAAGATAGAGAAAAAAAGAGAAAAAAGGAAAAAAAAAGAAAAAGAGAGAGAAGAAAAAGAAAAAAAAAGCGTGAGAAAAAAAAGAGAGAAGAAAAAAAAATTGGATCTATCTAGAATCAATCTCGTACCTGAATTCGGATTGGAATCTGTTTTGTGCACTGTTCAGTAAAACAGGTGTATCTTCCTCATACGAAGTCTGTTTTGACTCCGCGAGTACTCAAATTGAAGCTAGCGACGAGCCGCATCTAAATAATTGCAGAAGCTAGTTCAATATTTGACACCTCAAAATCGGCTTCTAAATAGGTTTTTTTGCCCTCCGAAGTTCATGAACACAGCTTGTTCCAATTTTTCAGGCCAGTTTTAGAATTCTTTGACTCCTCATATCAACTCGGAGATTCTTTTTGCATTGGAAAGCTTGATTTAGTAGCATTTTTTGAAAGAATTTATCAGAAAATTGTCTCAAACTTTTCAAGAGGAAAGTTGGAGAGAGAGTTGTTGTATATCCTGCTTGGCAGTTGTTTTTCATCATTATCTTCACTGCCGTTGTGATCTTCACTTATATCTTGCTATCAAGAGCTACTTAGTATCCTTCATTGATGCTAGTTGTGCTACGCCGTGACCTCATTAGTGTTCTAGGCTCGCGTCTCTAGTCCGGTCTAGCCTAGGACCAGCACAGTACCGTCGTTGAGCGTTTATTCAACATTGCATCTTTGAATTGATTATTGCTAATCTTTTGCTACCATATATAGCCAACCCAGCTCCACATATTTCTACACCGTGTATACGTACGCTCCCTTGGCAATCGCTTTACTCAATATTTGGAGTTACTTGACACCGCTGGTTGCTGATCACCGCCTGCTGCATGGTAAGAACTTGTAAGACATTGATATTTGCTTTACTGTGAGCGTTTTACCACCACATCCTAGTAGTTATAGGAACATTATTTTTGGGTTTTGTTTCTTGTTCTACTAATCATGACAGGATCCAGAGTCAATTCATGGGCTTTGTCGATCGCGGGAGACGTGCCACCACCTTTGCAAATACCACAACCGTCACGAGAGGTGCACAAACATCCAAATGCACATGATCAGGTTAATGTATCTATACCACCATTTAATGGCCGTTTTAAACCTGCTTTATATATTGAATGGGAGTTCAACATAAAAAATATATTTGCTTCCCATAATTTCGATGAACATAAAAAGGTGAAGGTTGCGGTTGGTTCTTTCACTGGTTATGCTTTGGTTTGGTGGAGTGAATATTGTCGGTTACAGCCTGATTATATACCTACTACTTGGGATGATTTGAAACTTGCCATGCGACATACTTTCGTCCCTGCTTATTATACTCGTGACATGATTAAGAAGTTGCAACACTTAAAACAAGGTAGTGAAACTGTAACAAAATATTATGATGATTTACAAACTACCTTGTTGCATTCCTCTTTAGAAGAAAGTGAAGATGATTTTATGGATAGATTTTGGGGAGGATTAAACCGTGATATTCAAGAGATACTAATTCATGAAGAGTGTTATCCTATGGACCATTTGTTTCATCTTGCTTGCAAAGCTGAACAGGAAATAAAACGACATGTTGGCCACGAGGAGAACAAGCGCACAGTGCACATTCCAAGAGTTGATATGATTGTTCCTTCAACTACTAGGCATACTATGACAACCACATCCGTTGTTGTCAGGACTACATCAGCTCCACCATGTGACACATCACCCCCGAGAGTGGCTACATCATCTGAGTTGATCATAAGAGGTAATGACAAAGGTACTGATCTTCCATCTCTACATGAGAATGATGAATGCCTTGTCAATTTGAATGCACCATCTGATGAGCTACCCACTACTTTGATCACACCACCTATTTTAGAGGACTACGTTGATAATTTGACTTTGCCATGTGATCAAACAACTGAAATACCAACAATTTTGAGTGCACCCATTGAATTAACTATTGATGCAAAAGAACCAATGTATAATCATTTTGACATGACCTCTAATCTTGGTGATGATTCTGTGTTGAATGACTTATTGCATGTTTGCTTATTTAAGCATGTTGTAGCATGTAAATTTGATGCAAGTAAGGTTTATTCACCAATGTTGGGATGGTTTAATGATGAACATTGTCAATCTTTTGAAATAAATAAGAGCTTCACTTATATGTGCAAATTGAGTTCTAATATTTTCATGCCTTCTACTTCTTGTGCTAATTTTTTGGCTTTAGATTTTATGAACTATGCAAGTTACTCATCTATTCATGTGTCATATATGCAAAAATCAAGGGAAGTAAAAATGGATGACATATACATATACAACATGTACACCTTGTCTCTTTTGTTAGCCACATTTCAGATTAAGCAACGCCGAGGACGGCTTTATTTTCAAGAAGGGGAGGATGATGAGGACATGACTACCTTGGATATGACCAAAAATATTGCATATATGCATATTTGTCAGGTGATTTCTAGTGCAAACTATTCAATAATCTATTTATGTTATCCAGAACAAAAATACTTCACACACTTTTGTGTTTTGTCTAATTGCAGGTGTATGGGACATTTGTACAATCCACATATTAAGATAAGGAAGAAAGAGATGTTTATTTACTGTCCAAAAAGTTCTCTCACGTCACTTTTGGCCCAAGAGAAGATAGAGTCCAAGTCTCTCACGTTCTGGATTCAGATTCGGACTGCACAGACATACCTGACTCAAAACGCACACAAGTTTTTCATACGGACTCCGAATTGGGTGATTCTTTTTTTGTTGGAAACTAGGTTTCGTGCACTTTCCAACCCAATTGGAATCACCTTCAAATTCGTCCGGAGCGTTGAGTTGTGGACAAAACAATCTAATGCTGCAGCAGAATCCGAGTCAAACTACAAGTCCAAAGGTGTTACATCACCTCCACTTGGGCCCATGAGCCTTGTACGACCTAGGGTTAGTTTTAGGCTGTCTTGGGACGTCCTCCCACCTCCTTGGCCGCCACCCCTTGCTCCTATATAAGTAGATCCATCTAGTAGCTTTTTCCTTGGGATTTGTTTAGTTAAAAGTTAGCCATTGCAACTTCGTGTACTTCGTTTGTGTCCAACGACCAGACCAAGACCGCTTACGGATCCCCACCATTATCAATACCTCATATATATTTGCAATATTCAGATTGCTTTATCATATTCTTGCTCGTTCTTCGATTGCTTGCAGGAATAGACCTTCGTGGTCAGGCTGACCGTGCTTCCGACATCGTCAGTAACCTCAGGAGATTGGTTTAGCGATTGCTAAGGCGCAACGTCGTGCACGTTTGTAGTCGGATCATCAAAGTCATCTCCACCAAATCGATAGTTATCATCTCATCGAAAGATCGGGACCCCCGCCTCTATCATTACCCAGCAGTAGGCGGTGCTCGACAACCGTTGTAGTCAAAACTCTCAAAGCTTGGATAGAGCGATTACCAGGGAGAGTCAAACACACGACGTAGATGTATGTGGAGTTGAGAAGGCTTATAATATGGTAGCAAAAAGGGTCAGCAATAATCAATTCAGAGATGCAAAGTTGAATAAACGCTCAACGACGGTACTGTGCTGGTCCTAGGCTAGACTGTGCTAGAGACGCGAGCCTAGAACACCAACAAAATCACGGCGCGGCACGTAAACAAGGGAAAAGCACACTCTGGAAATTTTTTTTTCGCTCTTTTTTTTTTGCGAAAAATCACTATAATGGCGAGTGTCTCAAAACTCTTCCTAGCTCAAACTGACAGGATGGGCACGAAATTTTTTCGACCAATTTTTTTTTTCGACTGCCCGGACCCAAAAACTGGAAACGGGTCAAAAAAACTTCCTATAATGGCACCTGTCTCAAAACACTCAGAAACACCTAAAAATAGGATAGCCAGAATTTTTTTCGAAAAATGCGTTTTCGAAAAATTTTGGGCCTAAACGGAGCGTGGCTACCCGACTCTTTTTTTTTTCCGAAACCTACTCCGGCAAGGAAACACGAATCGGAATCTAGATGGATCTCGAAAACAAACCTAATATGCAAGGAACTCGGATTGGTGGTGGATATATGGTGGTGGTAGATGGCAGCGGTGGTGGTAGCGGTGGTAGTATATGGATATGGATCGGTGGTGGTCTATGGACACGGATTGGTGGTGGTATATGGATACGGATTCGGAGCGGTGGCGGATAAGCGGTGGTGGTAGATGGCAGGGGCGATGATGATGGTGCGGCGGCAGCGTGACAACTTATGACCAGAACTCGAAACTCTAAAAGACTAGACTCTAAGACCAGCAACTAGACACGACGATGCAACCGCAAATTCAACAAAGCAAAACCCTAAAAACATTATGCAAAGGCTCAGATTGGTTCGGATATGATGAACTAACCCTAATTTTTTTTGTGGCTTTTTCGTGGACTGTAGGTATGAAGAACAGACTCGATCTAAACTACGAAAAACTGTAAAATCTCACCGAGCAACCTGGAAATCTGATACCACTTGATAGAGGCGGAGGTGTCCCGTCTTTCGATGAGATGATGGATTTCGCTTGGGTGGAAGTCGACTTTGACGATCCGACTACGAACGTGCGAGGACGTCGCGCCTTAGCAATCGCTAAACCAACTCCGAGAGGTTATTGACCACGCCGGAGCATGATCAACCTGACCACGAGGGTCTGTCTCCTGCGAGCAAACGAAGAATAAGCAAGAAACTGAGATTGCAATCTGGATATTGCGAATATAAGATGAAAGCTTTATTGATCAAGGTGGGGTTCTGTGACGCCTTTGTCTGGTCGTTAAACACAAACGAAGTACGCGAAGTTGCAGCTATGGCGAACTTTTAATCTAAACAAAACCCAAAGTCTGAACGATGCCCTAAGGGCTGTATATATGGAGGAAGAGGGGGGGAATTTCGTGGCCCTTGGTGGAGGGGTCCGAAATCAACCCTATCTCTTGTTACCCCACACATACGGACTCTAAAAATAGCCTATAGTTATGTATTTCGAAATTACATGGGCCTGGCCTAATAATAAGGTGACGCAGCACCTAAAATAGCCTCGGGACGAAATTTGTGAAGTGGCATCTTGTATATTTCGTCCAAGGCTTCATGCACCCATTATGGTGGCTTCAAAGTCCTGAAATCATCACTTGTAACTCCGTTCTTGTTCCCCTTGCGCATGCCATCATCTCCATGCTTGTTCTTGCTCCAATGTTCATCCTTCTCCAAGCTAGGCCCTTCATTTGTAAGCAAAACAAATGTATCCAATTTAGGCAGCATCATATTCTCATGAACATTAGAATCAATACCAAGAAACGAAAGTACCTGGTAATTTAGTTGGCGTGCACGAGCTCTAGTAATTGGTCCAGTATGTATAGCAGCAGGGGCTGTGGGTGTAACAATTGTATTGATGTCCTCATCATGAATTGACTCTGGATCCTGTCATGATTAGTAGAACAAGAAACAAAACCCAAAAATAATGTTCCTATAACTACTAGGATGTGGTGGTAAAACGCTCACAGTAAAGCAAATATCAATGTCTTACACGTTCTTACCATGCAGCAGGCGGTGATCGGCAACCAGCGGTGTCAAGTAACTCCGAATATTGAGTAAAGCGATTGCCAGGGGAGCGTACGTATACACGGTGTAGAAATATGTGGAGCTGGGTTGGCTACATATGGTAGCAAAAGATTAGCAATAATTAATTCAAAGATGCAATGTTGAATAAAGGCTCAACGACGGTACTGTGCTGATCCTAGGCTAGACCGAACTAGAGACGCGAGCCTAGAACACTAATGAGGTCACGTTGTAGCACAACCAGCATCAATGAAGGATTCAAAGTAGCTCTGGACAGCAAGATATAAGTGAAGATCACAACGGCGGTAAAGATAATGATGTGAAACAATAGCCAAGCTGTTTTACTGAACAGTGCACAAAACAGATTCCAATCCGAATTCAGGTACGAGATTGATTCTAGATAGATCCAATTTTTTTTCTTCTCTCTTTTTTTTCTCACGCTTTTTTTTTCTTTTTCTTCTCCCTCTTTTTCTTTTTTTTTCTTTCCTTTTTTCTCTCTTTTTTTTCTTTATCTTCTTTTTCTCCCTCTTTCCAAGACAAACTAGATAAGATGCAGATTCGATCAGGCGAAGATGTGAGTGACCTCAACTATGATTATGACAATAAACAGTGCATAGCACGTGGTGGAAATTGGTGGATGGGATGGTGGACAGCGGATGGGATAATGATGCAGCGGCTGCATGACTAATGTGAACAGAACTCGAAACTCTAAAGGAACTAGACACTAAGACCAGCAACTCGACACGGCGATGCAACCGATAATTCAATAATGCAATCAATGAAAAGAAAATTGCAAAGGCTCAGTCTGGCTAGGACAAAGGATGAATAGATCTAACTTTTGTTTTGTGGCTTTTTCTTGGACAATAGGTAAGAAAATAAATCTAATCTAGGATAAACTGGAAATTCTCACCGAGCAACCTGAAAACTGATACCACTTGATAGAGGCGGGGTGTCCCGATCTTTCGATGAGATGATAACTATCGATTTGGTGAAGATGACTTTGACGATCCGACTACAAACGTGCACGACGTTGCGCCTTAGCAATCGCTAAACCAACTCCGAGAGGTTATTGACCACGCCGAAGCAAAATCAACCTGACCACGAAGGTCTATTCCTGCAAGCAATCGAAGAACAAGCAAGAATATGATAAAAGCAATCTGAATATTGCGAGTATATATGATGTATTGATAAAGGTGGGGATCCGTAAGCGGTCTTGGTCTGGTCGTTGGACACAAATGAAGTACACGAAGCTGCAATGGCTAACTTTTAACTAAACAAATCCCCAGGAAAAGCTACTAGATGGATCTACTTATATAGGAGCAAGGGGTGGCGGCCAAGGAGGTGGGAGGACGTCCCAAGGCAGCCTAAAACTAAATCTAGGTCGTACAAGGCCAATGGGCCCAAGTGGAGGTGATGTAACACCTTTGGACTTGTAGTTTGACTCGGATTCTGCTGCAACATCAGATTATTTCGTCCACAACTCAACGCTCCGGATGAATTTGAAGGTGATTCCAATTGGGTTCGAAAGTGCACGAAATCTAGTTTCCAACAAAAAAAGAATCACCCAATTCGGAGTCCGTATGAAAAACTTGTGTGCGTTTTGAGTCAGGTGTGTCTGTGCAGTCCGAATCTGAATCCAGAACGTGAGAGACTTGGACTCTATCTTCTCTTGGGCCAAAAGTGACGTGAGAGAACTTTTTGGACAGCAAATAAACATCTCTTTCTTCCTTATCTTCATATGTGGATTCTACAAATGTCCCATACACCTGCAATTAGACAAAACACAAAAGTGTGTGAAGTATTTTGTTCTGGATAACATAAATAGATTATTGAATAGTTTGCACTAGAAATCACCTGACAAATATGCATATATGCAATATTTTTGGTCATATCCAAGGTAGTCATGTCCTCATCACCGACCTTCATCATGGACACCGCATGCATCTTCTACTTCAACTGCACCAGCACCTCAATCAGGTGCCTCCTCCAGTCCTGATACAAGAAAACAGGCACAACCACTATTATCTGCCAAGAGCGCACCTGCTGGGCCTGCACAGAGTTCTTCTTCTTCCATGGCATCAACAGGGCACACAAGTGATATTATTTGTCGTCGTTGTAAGGGAGGAGGTCATTATGCGAGAGAATGCAAATCTCCGCGTGTGATGATTGCTACCGCGGATGGTGGATATGAGTCCGCTAGTGACTATGATGAGGAGACTTTGGCTCTTATTACACGTGAAGAACATGGTGGAGACGATTCTGATCATGAGACGCAATACATGGCTCCTGAAGACGCTGACAGGTATGAATGTTTACTTGCTCAACGTGTTTTGAGTGTGCAGGTCACACAAGCTAAGCAAAATCAGAGGCACAATTTGTTCCATACCAAGGGAGTTGTGAAGGAACGTTCTGTGCGCGTCATAATAGACGGAGGGAGCTGCAACAACTTGGCTAGCATGGAGATGGTGGAGAAGCTTTCTCTCACCACAAGACCACATCCACATCCTTACAACATCCAATGGTTCAACAACAACGGAAAGGTTAACGTAACACGTACTGTTCGTGTGCATTTTAGTATCTCTACATATGCTGATTATGTTGATTGTGATGTGGTACCTATGCAAGCATGTTCCTTATTACTTGGTAGACCATGGCAATTTGATAAAAACTCTGTACACCATGGTAGAAACAATCACTATACTCTTGTTCATAAGGATAAAAATATTACTTTGCTTCCTATGACTCCTGATTCCATTTTGAAAGATGATATTAATAGAGCTAATAATGCAAAACAGGAAAAGAATAAGAGTTAAAATCAGATTGTGGCAAAAGAATTTGAGCAACAAATGAAGCCTAATAATAAACCATCTAGTGTTGCTTCTGAAATTAAATTGAAAAGTGCATGTTTATTTGCCACCAAATCTGATATTGATGAGCTAGATTTCAGCAAATCTGTTTGCTATGCTTTTGTGTGCAAAGAGGCATTATTTTCATTCGAGGACGTGCCTTCCTCTTTGCCTCCTACTGTCACTAACATTTTGCAGGAGTTCGCTGACGTCTTTCCACAAGACGTGCCACCGGGATTACCGCCTATTCGAGGGATTGAGCATCAGATTGACTTAATTCCCGGTGCTTCACTGCCAAACCGTGCACCATACCGTACCAATCCAGAGGAGACGAAGGAGATTATGCGTCAAGTACAAGAGCTTCTCGACAAAGGTTATATACGCGAATCCCTTAGTCCTTGTGCTGTTCCTATTATTCTAGTGCCGAAAAAGGATGGTACATCACGTATGTGTGTTGATTGTAGAGGCATTAATAATATTACTATTCTTTATCATCATCCTATTCCTAGGCTCGATGATATGCTTGATGAATTGAGTGGCTCTACAATATTCTCCAAAGTTGATTTGCGTAGTGGATACCATCAAATCGTATGAAATTGGGAGATGAATGGAAAACAGCATTTAAAACTAAGTTTGGATTATATGAGTGGTTAGTCATGCCTTTTGGGTTAACTAATGCACCTAGTACTTTCATGAGATTAATGAACGAAGTTTTACGTGCTTTCATTGGACGATTTGTGGTAGTTTACTTTGATGACATATTGATTTATAGCAGATCTTTGGAAGAACATTTGGAACATTTACGTGCTGTTTTTATTGCTCTACGTGATGCACGTTTGTTTGGTAACCTTGGGAAGTGCACCTTTTGCACCGACCGAGTATCTTTTCTTGGCTATGTTGTTACTCCACAGGGAATTGAAGTTGATAAAGCCAAGATTGAAGCTATTGAGAGTTGGTCGCAGCCCAAAACGGTCACACAAGTGAGGAGTTTTCTTGGCCTCGCTGGATTCTATAGGCGTTTTGTGAGAGATTTCAGCACCATTGCTGCACCTCTCAATGAGCTTACAAAGAAAGATGTGCCTTTTCTTTGGGGTACCGCACAGGAAGAAGCCTTCTCGGTATTGAAAGATAAGTTGACACATGCTCCTTTACTCCAACTTCCTGATTTTAATAAGACTTTTGAGCTTGAATGTGATGCTATTGGAATTGGATTAGGCGGTGTGTTATTACAAGATGGCAAACCTGTTGCATACTTTTCTGAAAAATTGAGTGGGCCTAGTCTGAATTATTCTACTTATGATAAAGAATTATATGCTCTTGTTCGGACTTTAGAAACATGGCAACATTATTTATGGCCCAAAGAATTTGTTATACATTCTGATCATGAATCTTTGAAACATATTAAAAGTCAAGCTAAACTGAATCGTAGACATGCTAAATGGGTTGAATTCATTGAGACTTTTCCTTATGTCATTAAACACAAGAAGGGAAAAGAAAATGTTATTGCTGATGCATTGTCTCGCCGCTATACTATGCTTTCACAACTTGACTTCAAAATATTTGGTTTGGAGACCATCAAAGATCAATATGTGCATGATGCTGATTTTAAAGATGTAATGCAGAATTGTAAAGAAGGAAGAATGTGGAACAAGTTCGTCGTTAATGATGGATTTGTCTTTCGTGCTAACAAGCTATGCATTCCAGCTAGCTTCGTTCGTCTTTTGTTGTTGCAGGAGGCGCATGGAGGAGGATTAATGGGACACTTTGGCGTGAAGAAGACGGAGGACATACTTGCTACACATTTCTTTTGGCCAAAGATGAGACGGGATGTTGAGCGTTTTATTGCTCGCTACACTACATGTCAAAAAGCTAAGTCACGACTCAATCCTCATGGTTTATATATGCCTTTGCCTGTACCTAGTGTTCCTTGGGAGGATATATCTATGGACTTTGTTTTAGGTTTACCTCGAACAAAGAAGGGGAGGGATAGCATATTTGTTGTCGTGGATAGATTCTCGAAAATGGCACACTTTATACCATGTCATAAAAGCGATGATGCTGTTAATGTTGCTGATTTGTTCTTTCGTGAAATTATTCGCTTGCATGGTGTGCCAAATACTATTGTTTCAGATCGTGATACTAAATTTCTTAGCCACTTTTGGAGATGTTTATGGGCTAAGTTGGGGACTAAACTGCTTTTTAGTACTACTTGTCACCCCCAAACTGATGGACAAACTGAAGTAGTCAATAGAACGTTGTCTACTATGCTTAGGGCTGTTTTGAACAATAATAAGAAAATGTGGGAGGAATGCTTGCCTCATATTGAATTTGCTTATAATCGTTCATTGCATTCTACTACTAAGATGTGCCCTTTTGAAGTTGTGTATGGTTTCCTACCTCGTGCACCTATTGATTTGTTGCCTCTTCCATCTTTGGAGAAGGTTAATTTTGATGCTAAACAACGTGCTGAATTGATTTTAAAATGCATGAGTTAACTAAGGAAAACATTGAGCGCATGAATGCTAAATATAAACTTGCTGGAGATAAGGGTAGAAAACATGTTGTGTTTGCACCCGGAGATCTTGTTTGGTTACATTTGCGTAAGGATAGATTTCCTGATTGGCGCAAATCAAAGTTAATGCCACGTGCTGATGGTCCCTTTAAGGTGTTAGAGAAAATAAATGATAATGCATATAAACTTGAGCTGCCTGCAGATTTTGGGGTTAGTCCCACTTTTAACATTGCAGATTTGAAGCCTTATTTGGGTGAGGAAGATGAACTTTCGTCGAGGACGACTTCATTTCAAGAAGGGGAGGATGATGAGGACATCAATACAATTGTTACACCCACAGCCCCTGCTGCTATACATACTGGACCAATTACTAGAGCTCGTGCACGCCAACTAAATTACCAGGTACTTTCGTTTCTTGGTAATGATTCTAATGTTCATGAGAATATGATGCTGCCTAAATTGGATACATTTGTTTTGCTTACAAATGAAGGGCCTAGCTTGGAGAAGGATGAACATTGGAGCAAGAACAAGCATGGAGATGATGGCATGCGCAAGGGAAACAAGAACGGAGTTACAAGTGATGATTTCAGGACTTTGAAGCCACCATAATGGGTGCAGCAAGCCTTGGACGAAATATACAAGACGCCACTTCATAAATTTCGTCCCGAGGCTATTTTAGGTGCTGCGTCACCTTATTATTGGGCCAGGCCCATGTAATTTCGAAATACATAAGTATAGGCTATTTTTAGAGTCCGTATGTGTGGGGAAACAAGAGATAGGGTTGATTTCGGACCCCTCCACCAAGGGCCACGAAATTCCCCCCCTCTTCCTCCATATATACAGCCCTTAGGGCATCGTTTAGACTTTGGGTTTTGTTTAGATTAAAAGTTCGCCATAGCTGCAACTTCGCGTACTTCGTTTGTGTTCAACGACCAGACAAAGGCGTCACAGAACCCCACCTTGATCAATAAAGCTTTCATCTTATATTCGCAATATCCAGATTGCAATCTTAGTTTCTTGCTTGTTCTTCGTTTGCTCGCAGGAAACAGACCCTCGTGGTCAGGTTGATCGTGCCCCGGCGTGGTCAATAACCTCTCGGAGTTGGTTTAGCGATTGCTAAGGCGCGACGTCCTCGCACGTTCGTAGTCGGATCGTCAAAGTCGACTTCCACCAAAGCGAAATCCACCTTCTCATCGAAAGACGGGACACCTTTGCCTCTATCAACCTATGCAAGCATGTTCCTTATTACTTGGTAGACCATGGCAATTTGATAAAAATTCTGTACACCATGGTAGAAACAATCACTATACTCTTGTTCATAAGGATAAAAATATTACTTTGCTTCCTATGACTCCTGATTCCATTTTAAAAGATGATATTAATAGAGCTAATAAAGCAAAACAGGAGACGAATAAGAGTGAAAATCAGATTGTGGCAAAAGAATTTGAGCAACAAATGAAGCCTAATAATAAACCATCTAGTGTTGCTTCTGAAATTAAATTAAAAAGTGCATGTTTATTTGCCACCAAATCTGATATTGATGAGCTAGATTTCAGCAAATCTGTTTGCTATGCTTTTGTGTGCAAAGAGGCATTATTTTCATTCGAGGACGTGCCTTCCTCTTTGCCTCCTGCTGTCACTAACATTTTGCAGGAGTTCACTGACATCTTTCCACAAGACGTGCCACTGGCATTACCGCCTATTCGAGGGATTGAGCATCAGATTGACTTAATTCCCGGTGCTTCACTGCCAAACCGTGCACCATACCGTACCAATCCAGAGGAGACAAAGGAGATTATGCGTCAAGTACAAGAGCTTCTCGACAAAGGTTATATACGCGAATCCCTTACTCCTTGTGCTGTTCCTATTATTCTAGTGCCGAAAAAAGATGGTACATCACGTATGTGTGTTGATTGTAGAGGCATTAATAATATTACTATTCGTCATCGTCATCCTATTCCTAGGCTAGATGATATGCTTGATGAATTGAGTGGCTCTACAATATTCTCCAAAGTTGATTTGCGTAGTGGCTACCATCAAATTCGTATGAAATTGGGAGATGAATGGAAAACAACATTTAAAACTAAGTTTGGATTATATGAGTGGTTAGTCATGCCTTTTGGGTTAACTAATGCACCTAGTACTTTCATGAGATTAATGAACGAAGTTTTACGTGCTTTCATTGGACGATTTGTGGTAGTTTACTTTGATGACATATTGATTTATAGCAGATCTTTGGAAGAACATTTGGAACATTTACGTGCTGTTTTTATTGCTCTACGTGATGCACGTTTGTTTGGTAACCTTGGGAAGTGCACCTTTTGCACCGACCGAGTATCTTTTCTTGGCTATGTTGTTACTCCACAGGGAATTGAAGTTGATAAAGCCAAGATTGAAGCTATTGAGAGTTGGCCGCAGCCCAAAACGGTCACACAAGTGAGGAGTTTTCTTAGCCTCGCTGGATTCTATAGGCGTTTTGTGAGAGATTTCAGCACCATTGCTGCACCTCTCAATGAGCTTACAAAGAAAGATGTGCCTTTTCTTTGGGGTACCGCACAGGAAGAAGCCTTCTCGGTATTGAAAGATAAGTTGACACATGCTCCTTTACTCCAACTTCCTGATTTTAATAAGACTTTTGAGCTTGAATGTGATGCTAGTGGAATTGGATTAGGCGGTGTGTTATTACAAGATGGCAAACCTGTTGCATACTTTTCTGAAAAATTGAGTGGGCCTAGTCTGAATTATTCTACTTATGATAAAGAATTATATGCTCTTGTTCGGACTTTAGAAACATGGCAACATTATTTATGGCCCAAAGAATTTGTTATACATTCTGATCATGAATCTTTGAAACATATTAAAAGTCAATCTAAACTGAATCGTAGACATGCTAAATGGGTTGAATTCATTGAGACTTTTCCTTATGTCATTAAACACAAGAAGGGAAAAGAAAATGTTATTGCTGATGCATTGTCTCGCCGCTATACTATGCTTTCACAACTTGACTTCAAAATATTTGGTTTGGAGACCATCAAAGATCAATATGTGCATGATGCTGATTTTAAAGATGTAATGCAGAATTGTAAAGAAGGAAGAATGTGGAACAAGTTCGTCGTTAACGATGGATTTGTGTTTCGTGCTAACAAGCTATGCATTCCAGCTAGCTCCGTTCGTCTTTTGTTGTTGCAGGAGGCGCATGGAGGAGGATTAATGGGACACTTTGGCGTAAAGAAGACGGAGGACGTACTTGCTACACATTTCTTTTGGCCAAAGATGAGACGGGATGTTGAGCGTTTTATTGCTCGCTGCACTACATGTCAAAAAGCTAAGTCACGACTCAATCCTCATGGTTTATATATGCCTTTGCCTGTACCTAGTGTTCCTTGGGAGGATATATCTATGGACTTTATTTTAGGTTTACCTCGAACAAAGAAGGGGAGGGATAGCATATTTGTTGTCGTGGATAGATTCTCGAAAATGGCACACTTTATACCATGTCATAAAAGCGATGATGCTGTTAGTGTTGCTGATTTGTTCTTTCGTGAAATTATTCGCTTGCATGGTGTGCCAAATACTATTGTTTCAGATCGTTATACTAAATTTCTTAGCCACTTTTGGAGATGTTTATGGGCTAAGTTGGGGACTAAACTGCTTTTTAGTACTACTTGTCACCCCCAAACTGATGGACAAACTGAAGTAGTCAATAGAATATTGTCTACTATGCTTAGGGCTGTTTTGAAGAATAATAAGAAAATGTGGGAGGAATGCTTGCCTCATATTGAATTTGCTTATAATCGTTCATTGCATTCTACTACTAAGATGTGCCCTTTTGAAGTTGTGTATGGTTTCCTACCTCGTGCACCTATTGATTTGTTGGCTCTTCCATCTTTGGAGAAGGTTAATTTTGATGCTAAACAACGTGCTGAATTTATTTTAAAAATGCAAGAGTTAACTAAGGAAAACATTGAGCGCATGAATGCTAAATATAAACTTGCTAGAGATAAGGGTAGAAAACATGTTGTGTTTGCACCTGGAGGTCTTGTTTGGTTACATTTGCGTAAGGATAGATTTCCTGATTTGCGCAAATCAAAGTTAATGCCACGTGCTGATGGTCCCTTTAAGGTGTTAGAGAAAATAAATGATAATGCATATAAACTTGAGCTGTCTGCAGATTTTGGGGTTAGTCCCACTTTTAACATTGCAGATTTGAAGCCTTATTTGGGTGAGGAAGATGAACTTCCGTCGAGGACGACTTCATTTCAAGAAGGGGAGGATGATGAGGACATCAATACAATTGTTACACCCACAGCCCCTGCTGCTATACATACTGGACCAATTACTAGAGCTCGTGCACGCCAACTAAATTACCAGGTACTTTCGTTTCTTGGTAATGATTCTAATGTTCATGAGAATATGATGCTGCCTAAATTGGATACATTTGTTTTGCTTACAAATGAAGGGCCTAGCTTGGAGAAGGATGAACATTGGAGCAAGAACAAGCATGGAGATGATGGCATGTGCAAGGGGAACAAGAACGGAGTTACAAGTGATGATTTCAGGACTTTGAAGCCACCATAATGGGTGCATGAAGCCTTGGACGAAATATTCAAGATGCCACTTCATAAATTTCGTCCCGAGGCTATTTTAGGTGCTGCGTCACCTTATTATTGGGCCAAGCCCATGTAATTTCGAAATACATAAGTATAGGCTATTTTTAGAGTCCGTATGTGTGGGGAAACAAGGGATAGGGTTGATTTCGGACCCCTCCACCAAGGGCCATGAAATTCCCCCATCTTCCTACATATATACAGCCCTTAGGGCATCGTTTAGACTTTGGGTTTTGTTTAGATTAAAAGTTCGCCATAGCTGCAACTTCGCGTACTTCGTTTGTGTTCAACGACCAGACAAAGGCGTCACAGAACCCCACCTTGATCAATAAAGCTTTCATCTTATATTTGCAATATCCAGATTGCAATCTTAGTTTCTTGCTTGTTCTTCGTTTGCTCGCAGGAAACAGACCCTCGTGGTCAGGTTGATCGTGCTCCGGCGTGGTCAATAACCTCTCGGAGTTGGTTTAGCGATTGCTAAGGCGCGACGTCCTCGCACGTTCGTAGTCGGATCGTCAAAGTCGACTGCCACCAAAGCGATATCCATCATCTCATCGAAAGACGGGACACCTCCGCCTCTATCAGCAGCAATAGAAACACACAAGAATATGATCCTATAGACTACTAACAAGAGGTGGTGGTGGATGTCACAAATCCGTCAAGCAAATCTCAGATTCTTACCAGTTCTTACCCAGCAGCAGGCGGTGATCAGCAACCGGCGTAGTCAAAACTCTCAAAGCTTGGATAGAGTGATTACCAGGGAGAGTCAAACGCACGACGTAGATGTATGTGGAGCCGGGAAGGCTTATAATATGGTAGCAAAAACGGTCAGCAATAATCAATTATGTGCTGGTCCTAGGCTAGACCGTACTAGAGACGCGAGCCTAGAACACGAACAAAATCACGGCGCGGCACGTAAACAAGGGAGGAGCACTCTCTGAATTTTTTTCCTTTTTTTCACTTTTTTTGCACTTTTTTCCTCTCTTTTTTCTCCGCAACAAATTTTTCGAAAAAGTTTACAAATGGTCTGAAAACTGCCTAGCCAGAATTTTCCAAACTTAGTTTTTTTTTGAGTTTGGAACTATTTTTCTTCTGCGGGTAGCACGAAAGTTCGGGAGTCCTACTCTGTGACGACTGGGAGTATCGCATGATCTGGAAATCCAAAATAGAGTAACAAAATACTGGACTCGGACTAGGACTGGTGGCGGAGATGAATCTGGTGGAACTCGGACTAATGGTGGCGATGAATCTGGTGGAACTCGGACTGGTGGCGTATATATGTTGCAGGTGAACTCGAATTGGCGTGATGGCGGTGGATATGTAGTATATGGCAGCGGCGATGATGATGGTGGTATATGGCAGCGGTGATGATGATGATGCGGCGGCGGCGTGACTACTTGTGAACAGAACTCGAAACTCTAAAGGACTAGACACTATGATGAGGACATGACTACTTTGGATATGACCAAAAATATTGCATATATGCATATTTGTCAGGTGATTTCTAGTGCAAACTATTCAATAATCTATTTATGTTATCCAGAACAAAAATACTTCACACACTTTTGTGTTTTGTCTAATTGCAGGTGTATGGGACATTTGTACAATCCACATATGAAGATAAGGAAGAAAGAGATGTTTATTTGCTGTCCAGAAAGTTCTCTCACGTCACTTTTGGCCCAAGAGAAGATAGAGTCCAAGTCTCTCACGTTCTGGATTCAGATTCGGACTGCACAGACACACCTGACTCAAAACGCACACAAGTTTTCCATACGGACTCCGAATTGGGTGATTCTTTTTTTGTTGGAAACTAGATTTCGTGCACTTTCCAACCCAATTGGAATCACCTTCAAATTCGTCCGGAGCGTTGAGTTGTGGACGAAACAAACTGATGCTGCAGCAGAATCCGAGTCAAACTACAAGTCCAAAGGTGTTACATCACCTCCACTTGGGCCCATTGGCCTTGTACGACCTAGATTTAGTTTTAGGCTGCCTTGGGACGTCCTCCCACCTCCTTGGCCGCCACTCCTTGCTCCTATATAAGTAGATCCATCTAGTAGCTTTTCCTTGGGGAATTTGTTTAGTTAAAAGTTAGCCATTGCAACTTCGTGTACTTCGTTTGTGTCCAACGACCAGACCAAGACCGCTTACGGATCCCCACCATTATCAATACTTCATATATATTCGCAATATTCAGATTGCTTTATCATATTCTTGCTCGTTCTTCGATTGCTTGCAGGAATAGACCTTCGTGGTCAGGTTGATTGTGCTCCAGCGTGGTCAATAACCTCTCGGAGTTGGTTTAGCGATTGCTAAGGCGCAACGTCGTGCACGTTTGTAGTCGGATCGTCAAAGTCATCTTCACCAAATCGATAGTTATCATCTCATCGAAAGATCGGGACCCTCGCCTCTATCAAGTGGTATCAGTTTTCAGGTTGCTCGGTGAGAATTTCCAGTTTTCCTAGATTAGATTTATTTTCTTACCTATTGTCCAAGAAAAAGCCACAAAAAAGAGTTAGATCTATTCATCCTTGGTCCAAGCCAGTCTGAGCCTTTGCAATTTTCTTTTCATTGCTTGCATAGTTGAATTATCGGTTGCATCGTCGTGTCGAGTTGCTGGTCTTAGTGTCTAGTTCGTTTAGAGTTTCGAGTTCTGTTCACATTAGTCACGCCACCGCTGCATTATTATCTCTTCCGCTGTCCACCACCCATCCATCAATTTCCACCATGTGCTACCCACCATTCATTGTCATAATAATAGTTGAGATCGTTCACATCTTCACTTGATCCAATCTGCATCTTATCTAGTTTGTTTTGGAAAGAGGGAGAAAAAAAGAGAGAAAAAACGAGAGAAAAAAAAGGAAAAAAAAGTCAGAGAAAAAAAAGGAGAGAAAGAAAAAAAAAGTGTGAGGAAAAAAAAGAGAGAAGAAAAAAAACAAAAAAAATTGTCTCAAACTTTTCAAGAGGAAACTTGGAGAGAGAATTGTTGTATATCCTGCTTGGCAGTTGTTTTTCATCATTATCTTCACTGCCGTTGTGATCTTCACTTATATCTTGCTGTCAAGAGCTACTTAGTATCCTTCATTGATGCTAGTTGTGCTATGCCGTGACCTCATTAGTGTTCTAGGCTCGCGTCTCTAGTCCGGTCTAGCCTAGGACCAGCACAGTACCGTCGTTGAGCGTTTATTCAACATTGCATCTTTGAATTGATTATTGCTAATCTTTTGCTACCATATATAGCCAACCCAGCTCCACATATTTCTACACCGTGTATACGTACGCTCCCCTGGCAATCGCTTTACTCAATATTCGGAGTTACTTGACACCGCCGGTTGCCGATCACCGCCTGCTGCATGGTAAGAACTTGTAAGACATTGATATTTGCTTTACTGTGAGCGTTTTACCACCACATCCTAGTAGTTATAGGAACATTATTTTTGGGTTTTGTTTCTTGTTCTACTAATCATGACAGGATCCAGAGTCAATTCATGGGCTTTGTCGATCGCGGGAGACGTGCCACCACCTTTGCAAATACCACAACCGTCACGAGAGGTGCACAAACATCCAAATGCACATGATCAGGTTAATGTATCTATACCACCATTTAATGGCCGTTTTAAACCTGCTTTATATATTGAATGGGAGTTTGACATAAAAAATATATTTGCTTCCCATAATTTCAATGAACATAAAAAGGTTAAGGTTGCGGTTGGTTCCTTCACTGGTTATGCTTTGGTTTGGTGGAGTGAATATTGTCGGTTACACCCTGATTATATACCTACTACTTGGGATGATTTGAAACTTGCCATGCGACATACTTTCGTCCCTGCTTATTATACTCGTGACATGATTAAGAAGTTGCAACACTTAAAACAAGGTAGTGAAACTGTAACAAAATATTATGATGATTTACAAACTACCTTGTTGCATTCCTCTTTAGAAGAAAGTGAAGATGATTTTATGGATAGATTTTGGGGAGGATTAAACCGTGATATTCAAGAGATACTAATTCATGAAGAGTGTTATCCTATGGACCATTTTTTTCATCTTGCTTGCAAAGCTGAACAGGAAATAAAACGACGTGTTGGCCACAAGGAGAACAAGCGCACGGTGCACATTCCAAGAGTTGATATGATTGTTCCTTCAACTACTAGGCATACTATGACAACCACATCCGTTGTTGTCAGGACTACATCACCTCCACCGTGTGACACATCGCCCCCGAGAGTGGCTACATCATCTGAGTTGATCATAAGAGGTAATGACAAAGGTACTGATCTTCCATCTCTACATGAGAATGATGAATGCCTTGTCAATTTGAATGCACCATCTGATGAACAACACACTACTTTGATCACACCACCTATTTTAGAGGACTACGTTGATAATTTGACTTTGCCATGTGATCAAACAACTGAAATACCAACAATTTTGAGTGCACCCATTGAATTAACTATTGATGCAAAAGAACCAATGTTTAATCATTTTGATATGACCTCTAATCTTGGTGATGATTCTGTGTTGAATGACTTATTGCATGTTTGCTTATTTAAGCATGTTGTAGCATGTAAATTTGATGCAAGTAAGGTTTATTCACCAATGTTGGGATGGTTTAATGATGAACATTTTCAATCTTTTGAAATGAATAAGAGCTTCACTTATATGTGCAAACTGAGTTGCAATATTTTCATGCCTTCTACTTCTTGTGCTAATTTTTTGGCTTTAGATTTTATGAACTATGCAAGTTACTCATCTATTCATGTGTCATATATGCAAAAATCAAGGGAAGTAAAAATGGATGACATATACATATACAACATGTACACCTTGTCTCTTTTGTTAGCCACATTTCAGATTAAGCAACGCCGAGGACGGCTTTATTTTCAAGAAGGGGAGGATGATGAGGACATGACTACTTTGGATATGACCAAAAATATTGCATATATGCATATTTGTCAGGTGATTTCTAGTGCAAACTATTCAATAATCTATTTATGTTATCCAGAACAAAAATACTTCACACACTTTTGTGTTTTGTCTAATTGCAGGTGTATGGGACATTTGTACAATCCACATATGAAGATAAGGAAGAAAGAGATGTTTATTTGCTGTCCAGAAAGTTCTCTCACGTCACTTTTGGCCCAAGAGAAGATAGAGTCCAAGTCTCTCACGTTCTGGATTCAGATTCGGACTGCACAGACACACCTGACTCAAAACGCACACAAGTTTTCCATACGGACTCCGAATTGGGTGATTCTTTTTTTGTTGGAAACTAGATTTCGTGCACTTTCCAACCCAATTGGAATCACCTTCAAATTCGTCCGGAGCGTTGAGTTGTGGACGAAACAAACTGATGCTGCAGCAGAATCCGAGTCAAACTACAAGTCCAAAGGTGTTACATCACCTCCACTTGGGCCCATTGGCCTTGTACGACCTAGATTTAGTTTTAGGCTGCCTTGGGACGTCCTCCCACCTCCTTGGCCGCCACTCCTTGCTCCTATATAAGTAGATCCATCTAGTAGCTTTTCCTTGGGGAATTTGTTTAGTTAAAAGTTAGCCATTGCAACTTCGTGTACTTCGTTTGTGTCCAACGACCAGACCAAGACCGCTTACGGATCCCCACCATTATCAATACTTCATATATATTCGCAATATTCAGATTGCTTTATCATATTCTTGCTCGTTCTTCGATTGCTTGCAGGAATAGACCTTCGTGGTCAGGTTGATTGTGCTCCAGCGTGGTCAATAACCTCTCGGAGTTGGTTTAGCGATTGCTAAGGCGCAACGTCGTGCACGTTTGTAGTCGGATCGTCAAAGTCATCTTCACCAAATCGATAGTTATCATCTCATCGAAAGATCGGGACCCTCGCCTCTATCACACTAAGACCAGCAACTAGACACGGCGATGCAACCGCAAACTCGACAATGCAAAACCCTAAAAAGATTATGCAAAGGCTCAGATTGGTTCGGATATGATGAACTAACCCTAAAATTTTTTTGGCTTTTTCGTGGACTGTAGGTATGAAGAACAGACTCGATCTAACTATGAAAAACTGTAAAATCTCACCGAGCAACCTGAAAATCTGATACCACTTGATAGAGGCAAAGGTGTCCCGATGTTTCAATGAGATGGTGGCTATCGTTTCTGTGGGAGTCGACCTTGACGATCTGACTACGAACGTGCGAGACGTCGCGCCTTAGCAATCGCTAAACCAACTTCCGAGGGGTTATTGACCACGCCGAAGCATGATCAACCTAACCACGAGCGTCTGTTTCCTGCGAGCAAACGAAGAACAAGCAAGAAATTGAGATTGCAATCTGGATATTGCGAATATAAGATGAAAGCTTTATTGATCAAGGTGGGGTTCTGTGACATCTTGGTCTGGTCGTTGGACACAAACGAAGTACGCGAAGTTGCAGCTATGGCGAACTTTTAATTTAAACAAAACCCAAAGTCTAAACGATGCCCTAAGGGCTGTATATATGGAGGAGAGAGGGGGAATTTCGTGGCCCTTGATGGAGGGGTCCGAAACCAACCCTAACTCTGGTTTCCCCACACATACGGACTCTAAAAACAGCCTATACTTAAGTACTTCGAAAATACATGGGCCTGGCCCAATAATAAGGTGACGCAGCACCTAAAATAGCCTCTGGACTAAATTTATGAAGTGGCATCTTGTATATTTCGTCCCATGCTTCATGCACTCATTATGGTGGCTTCAGAGTCCTGGAATCATCACTTGTAACTCTGTTCTTGTTCCCCTTGCGCATGCCATCATCTCCATGCTTGAACTTGCTCCAAGGTTCATCTTTCTTGTCCAAGCTAGGCCCTTCATTTGTAAGCAAAACAAATGTATCCAATTTAGGCACCATCATATTCTCATGAACATTAGAATCGTTACCAAGAAACGGAAGTACCTGATAATTCAATTAGCGTGCGCGAGCTCTAGTAATTGGTCCAGTATGTATAGCAGCAGGGGCTGTGGATGTAACAATGGTATTGATGTCCTCATCACGGCCGGACTCGAGGTAGCCGCCGCCGGTTTTTTTGTAAAACCGTTCGGGTTTTTTTTAAAACCTAGTAATTTTTTAGACCGGTTTGTCGGTTTTCCGTCGGTTTACTTATTTAGCGAACGCCCGTTCGTTCATTCATTTTAACGAAAGATTTTCATGGTTTAGCCGCAGATAGCGAATGTTCGTTCATTAACCTGTTCGTTAGTTTTTCTTTTTCTCGGAGTTTTCGCGATTATTTTCGATTGTGATTTCTGATCCGATTTTCGTTTTAGTTTATCTTTTCGGTCGTTTATCAGAATCAGGCTATTCAAGCGC
The DNA here is from genome assembly GCF_018294505.1 of Triticum aestivum. Lineage (NCBI taxonomy): Eukaryota > Viridiplantae > Streptophyta > Magnoliopsida > Poales > Poaceae > Triticum > Triticum aestivum. The sequence continues at coordinate 57,624 of NW_025225095.1, forward strand.
CTAGAGTTTCGTCTCAAAGCCCTCTTTCTGTTTAATCATGTTAAACAAGTTTTTGCTACTGTAAAATTTGACTTTAGTCCAGATTAGTAATCGAAGCTTGTTTCTTTCGCAGTTTGAGTTTCGTTGCTTTGTTTGATTTGATTCTTTTTGCAAACCGGAGTTCTTAAGTTGAACTTTCTGGTTAGATCTTCTTATTTGAGTTTTACCCGTGCATCTTTGCTTGATTTCTTATTGTATGCTTGTTTGATGGCGATAGATTACCCGGAGTGCGAAGCGTGCTACTACGAGTCTCTAGGTTTCACGGATCATCAGCAAGGCAAGTAACACTTTGATCATACTCTTTACTACCCAGTTTTATTGCATTAGATCAATCCTCAAACAATTGCATGGTGAGGATCTGATTTAAATTATGGGTTTGGGAAGTAGACGAGGTAGTACCTATTCACCTGTTTATTATCAAACCTATGGGAGTTACTTCTACGTTGCTTATATTGCTATGCTATGCTCGTAGACGCGGTTTGGGTTTGAGTATATTCATGACAGATGTGAGTATTGTTAATTAATGGTTAACTTAAGGTGGTAACTTTAATACACATCTGGGTGGATTGAGGCACCTAGGGAACCCAGTGTTGCCTGTATTTTTGGAAATCCTGGGGTACCGTGTGATTCTCCTATGGACTGCCACCTAGGCTCAAAGGGATCGTAAGATTATTCATGCTAGAAACTTCCATGTGCAGCCACATGCCATTATGGGCTCTGGCATAGTTGAGTAAGTTGTGGGAAACCTTTCCATGATGGGCTAGCAGGTGTAGGGGATTGTAGGTGTACCGGCCTATCTATCGGTTAAGGGGACCTCTTCGGAAAGACTGTGTCTCGGTCATCCGTTTCTCCAACACCATGTAGTGCGAGAAATCCAATGGAGGAGATCGAGTCTTGTGGGGAAAAGTGCGCAAACCTCTGCAGAGTGTACAAACTAATCATGGTTAGCCGTGTCCTCGGTTATGGACATCTTGAGTATCTAGTTCTTGGATTATCATGTGGATCTCATCACTCTTAATATAAATTGATTGGGTTTTAATGATGATGCTTAATTGGGATTGAGTTGGGTGAACCTTCCCGATGTTTAACAACCACCATGATTGTTAAATAAAATTTAATCCTTTTTTGTAGGGAAAAATTGGCTTTCCGCAAAACATATTAACCATACAGCCTCCACCAGCCAAATATGCATGTAGGGATAGTCTTATTTTGTTCATTACTCTCTTGTGTTACATTGCTAGCATATTCCATGTGCTGACCTGTTTTCGGGCTGCAACGTTCATGTTGCAGACTTTTCAGACGATGAGTAAGGTGCCTTATGTCGTGGTCTTTCACTTAGTGATGTCGTTGGAGTTGATGGACTCTCTTTATCTTCCTAGCCTTCCGCTGTTATCATATTAGATGGCCTTAAGCCATATTTATTGTAATAAGTTCTCTTTTGAGACATTCAATGTAATAAGTGTGTGATTGCTACTCTGTTATAAACCCTCAAGTACTGTGCGTGTCAGCATTACCGATCCAGGGATGACACTGATGCACGTAGATCATACTGTTTGAGGTCTGTCGCTACACCGAACCTAACCGAAGTAATACTCGACCAGGACTCCTTCCTGGCTATTAGCAGCGAATAGGACTCCTCCCTCGTGGTTACACATGCTCCTCCTAATCTCTGACCCAAATGGGATTTGACCAAACGTGCTAGTGTAGGAATACATCCATGCATGCCCGCACATACACATCTCCTTGGGTAATGCATGCATGTTCGACACTCTCTTTCCATCTTTACGTGAGTTCATCCTTATCAATGGCATAGTATGCATGCATTAAATTCTACGACGGAAACATCATGATAGAGGCGAGGTGATAGAGGTGAGGGTGTCCCGATCTTTCGATGAGATGATAACTATCGATTTGGTGGAGATGACTTTGACGATCCGGCTACAAACATGCACGACGTTGCGCCTTAGCAATCGCTAAACCAATCTCCTGAGGTTACTGACGATGCCGGAAGCACGGTCAGCCTGACCATGAAGGTCTATTCCTGCAAGCAATCGAAGAACGAGCAAGAATATGATAAAGCAATCTGAATATTGCAAATATATATGAGGTATTGATAATGGTGGGGATCCGGAAGCGGTCTTGGTCTGGTCGTTGGACACAAACGAAGTACACGAAGTTGCAATGGCTAACTTTTAACTAAACAAATCCCAAGGAAAAGCTACTAGATGGATCTACTTATATAGGAGCAAGGGGTGGCGGCCAAGGAGGTGGGAGGACGTCCCAAGGCAGCCTAAAACTAAATCTAGGTCGTACAAGGCCAATGGGCCCAAGTGGAGGTGATGTAACACCTTTGGACTTGTAGTTTGACTCGGATTCTGCTGCAGCATCAGATTGTTTCGTCCACAACTCAACGCTCCGGACGAATTTGAAGGTGATTCCAATTGGGTTGGAAACTGCACGAAATCTAGTTTCCAACAAAAAAAGAATCACCCAATTCGGAGTCCGTATGAAAAACTTGTGTGCGTTTTGAGTCAGGTATGTCTGTGCAGTCCGAATCTGAATCCAGAACGTGAGAGACTTGGACTCTATCTTCTCTTGGGCCAAAAGTGACGTGAGAGAACTTTTTGAACAGCAAATAAACATCTCTTTCTTCCTTATCTTCATATGTGGATTGTACAAATGTCCCATACACCTGCAATTAGACAAAGCACAAAAGTGTGTGAAGTATTTTTGTTCTGGATAACACAAATAGATTATTGAATAGTTTGTACTAGAAATCACCTGACAAATATGCATATATGCAATATTTTTGGTCATATCCAAGGTAGTCATGTCCTCATCATCCTCCCCTTCTTGAAAATAAAGCCGTCCTCAGCGTTGCTTAATCTGAAATGTGGCTAACAAAAGAGACAAGGTGTACATGTTGTATATGTATATGTCATCCATTTTTACTTCCCTTGATTTTTGCATATATGACACATGAATAGATGAGTAACTTGCATAGTTCATAAAATCTAAAGCCAAAAAATTAGCACAAGAAGTAGAAGGCATGAAAATATTGCAACTCAGTTTGCACATATAAGTGAAGCTCTTATTCATTTCAAAAGATTGACAATGTTCATCATTAAACCATCCCAACATTGGTGAATAAACCTTACTTGCATCAAATTTACATGCTACAACATGCTTAAATAAGCAAACATGCAATAAGTCATTCAACACAGAATCATCACCAAGATTAGAGGTCATATCAAAATGATTAAACATTGGTTCTTTTGCATCAATAGTTAATTCAATGGGTGCACTCAAAATTGTTGGTATTTCAGTTGTTTGATCACATGGCAAAGTCAAATTATCAACGTAGTCCTCTAAAATAGGTGGTGTGATCAAAGTAGTGGGTAGCTCATCAGATGGTGCATCCAAATTGACAAGGCATTCATCATTCTCATGTAGAGATGGAAGATCAGTACCTTTGTCATTACCTCTTATGATCAACTCAGACGATGTAGCCACTCTCGGGGGCGATGTGTCACATGGTGGAGGTGATGTAGTCCTGACAACAACGGATGTGGTTGTCATAGTATGCCTAGTAGTTGAAGGAACAATCATATCAACTCTTGGAATGTGCACCGTGCGCTTGTTCTCCTCGTGGCCAACACGTCGTTTTATTTCCTGTTCAGCTTTGCAAGCAGGATGAAACAAATGGTCCATAGGATAACACTCTTCATGAATTAGTATCTCTTGAATATCACGGTTTAATCCTCCCCAAAATCTATCCATAAAATCATCTTCACTTTCTTTTAAAGAGGAATGCAACAAGGTAGTTTGTAAATCATCATAATATTTTGTTACAGTTTCACTACCTTGTTTTAAGTGTTGCAACTTCTTAATCATGTCACAAGTATAATAAGCAGGGACGAAAGTATGTCGCATGGCAAGTTTCAAATCATCCCAAGTAGTAGGTATATAATCAGGGTGTAACCGACAATATTCACTCCACCAAACCAAAGCATAACCAGTGAAAGAACCAACCGCAACCTTAACCTTTTTATGTTCATTGAAATTATGGGAAGCAAATATATTTTTATGTCGTACTCCCATTCAATATATAAAGCAGGTTTAAAACGGCCATTAAATGGTGGTATAGATACATTAACCTGATCATGTGCATTTGGATGTTTGTGCACCTCTCGTGACGGTTGTGGTATTTGCAAAGGTGGTGGCACATCTCCCGCGATCGACAAAGCCCATGAATTGACTCTGGATCCTGTCATGATTAGTAGAACAAGAAACAAAACCCAAAAATAATGTTCCTATAACTACTAGGATGTGGTGGTAAAACGCTCACAGTAAAGCAAATATCAATGTCTTACAAGTTCTTACCATGCAGCAGGCGGTGATCGGCAACCAGCGGTGTCAAGTAACTCCGAATATTGAGTAAAGCGATTGCCAGGGGAGCGTACGTATACACGGTGTAGAAATATGTGGAGCTGGGTTGGCTATATATGGTAGCAAAAGATTAGCAATAATCAATTCAAAGATGCAATGTTGAATAAACGCTCAACGACGGTACTGTGCTGGTCCTAGGCTAGACCGCACTAGAGACGCGAGCCTAAAACACTAATGAGGTCACGGTGTAGCACAACTAGCATCAATGAAGGATACTAAGTAGCTCTTGACAGCAACATATAAGTGAAGATCATAACGGCAGTGAAGATAATGATGAAAAACAACTGCCAAGCAGGATATACAACAACTCTCTCTCCAACTTTCCTCTTGAAAAGTTTGAGACAATTTTCTGATAAATTCTTTCAAAGAATGCTACTAACTCAAGCTTTCCAATGCAAAAAGAATCACTCAATTCCGAGTTGATATGAGGAGTCAAAGAATTCTAAAACTGGCCTGAAAAATTGGAACAAGTTGTGTTCATGAACTTCGGAGGGCAAAAAGACCTATTTAGAAGCCGATTTTGAGGTGTCAAATATTGAACTAGCTTCTGCAATTATTTAGATGCGGCTCGTCGCTATCTTCAATTTGAGTACTCGCGGAGCCAAAACTGACTTCGTATGAGGAAGATACACCTGTTTTACTGAACAGTGCGCAAAACAGATTCCAGTCCGAATTCAGGTACGAGATTGATTCTAGATAGATCCAATTTTTTTTCTTCTCTCTTTTTTTTCTCACGCCTTTTTTTTTCTTTTTCTTCTCCCTCTTTTTCTTTTTTTTCTTTCCTTTTTTCTCTCTTTTTTTTCTTTATCTTCTTTTTCTCCCTCTTTCCAAGACAAACTAGATAAGATGCAGATTCGATCAGGCGAAGATGTGAGTGACCTCAACTATGATTATGACAATAAACAGTGCGTAGCACATGGTGGAAATTGGTGGATGGGATGGTGGACAGCGGATGGGATAATGATGCAGCGGCTGCGTGACTAATGTGAACAGAACTCGAAACTCTAAAGGAAGTAGACACTAAGACTAGCAACTCGACACGGCGATGCAACCGATAATTCAATAATGCAAAAAATGAAAAGAAAATTATAAAGGCTCAGTCTGGCTAGGACAAAGGATGAATAGATCTAACTTTTGTTTTGTGGCTTTTTCTTGGACAATAGGTAAGAAAATAAATCTAATCTAGGAAAAACTGGAAATTCTCACCGAGCAACCTGAAAACTGATACCACTTGATACCACTTGATAGAGGCGAGGGTGTCCCGATCTCTCGATGAGATGACAACTATCGATTTGGTGGAGACGACTTTGACGATCCGGCTACAAACGTGCACGACGTTGCGCCTTAACAATCGCTAAACCAATCTCCTGCAAGCACGGTCAGTCTGACCATGAAGGTCTATTCCTGCAAGCAATCGTAGAACGAGAAAGAATATGATAAAGCAATCTGAATATTGCAAATATATATGAGGTATTGATAATGGTGGGGATCCGGAAGCGGTCTTGGTCTGGTCGTTGGACACAAACGAAGTACACGAAGTTGCAATGGCTAACTTTTAACTAAACAAATCCCAAGGAAAAGCTACTAGATGAATCTACTTATATAGGAGCAAGGGGTGGCGGCCAACAAGGTGGGAGGACGTCCCAAGGCAGCCTAAAACTAAATCTAGGTCGTACAAGGCCAATGGGCCCAAGTGGAGGTGATGTAACACCTTTGGACTTGTAGTTTGACTCGGATTCTGCTGCAGCATCAGATTGTTTCGTCCACAACTCAATGCTCCGGACGAATTTGAAGGTGATTCCAATTGGGTTGGAAAGTGCACGAAATCTAGTTTCCAACAAAAGAAGAATCACCCAATTCGGAGTCCGTATGAAAAACTTGTGTGCGTTTTGAGTCAGGTATGTCTGTGCAGTCCGAATCTGAATCCAGAACGTGAGAGACTTGGACTCTATCATCTCTTGGTGATAGAGGCAAAGGTGTCCCGTCTTTCGATGAGATGTTGGATTTCGCTTTGGTGGAAGTCGACTTTGACGATCCGACTACGAACGTGCGAGGACGTCGCGCCTTAGCAATCGCTAAACCAACTCCGAGAGGTTATTGACCACGCCGGAGCACGATCAACCTGACCACGAGGGTCTGTTTCCTGCGAGCAAACGAAGAACAAGCAAGAAACTAAGATTGCAATCTGGATATTGCGAATATAAGATGAAAGCTTTATTGATCAAGGTGGGGTTCTGTGACGCCTTTGTCTGGTCGTTGAACACAAACGAAGTACGCGAAGTTGCAGCTATGGCGAACTTTTAATCTAAACAAAACCCAAAGTCTAAACGATGCCCTAAGGGCTGTATATATGGAGGAAGAGGGGGCAATTTCGTGGCCCTTGGTGGAGGGGTCCGAAATCAACCCTATCTCTTGTTTCCCCACACATACGGACTCTAAAAATAGCCTATACTTATGTATTTCTAAATTACATGGGCCTGGCCCAATAATAAGGTGACGCAGCACCTAAAATAGCCTCGGGACGAAATTTATGAAGTGGCATCTTGTATATTTCGTCCAAGGCTTCATGCACCCATTATGGTGGCTTCAAAGTCCTGAAATCATCACTTGTAACTCCGTTCTTGTTCCCCTAGCGCATGCCATCATCTCCATGCTTGTTCTTGCTCCAATGTTCATCCTTCTCCAAGCTAGGCCCTTCATTTGTAAGCAAAACAAATGTATCCAATTTAGGCAGCATCATATTCTCATGAACATTAGAATCATTACCAAGAAACGAAAGTACCTGGTAATTTAGTTGGCGTGCACGAGCTCTAGTAATTGGTCCAGTATGTATAGCAGCAGGGGCTGTGGGTGTAACAATTGTATTGATGTCCTCATCATCCTCCCCTTCTTGAAATGAAGTCGTCCTCGACGGAAGTCCATCTTCCTCACCCAAATAAGGCTTCAAATCTGCAATGTTAAAAGTGGGACTAACCCCAAAATCTGCAGGCAGCTCAAGTTTATATGCATTATCATTTATTTTCTCTAACACCTTAAAGGGACCATCAGCACGTGGCATTAGCTTTGATTTGCGCAAATCAGGAAATCTATCCTTACGCAAATGTAACCAAACAAGATCTCCAGGTGCAAACACAACATGTTTTCTACCCTTATCTCCAGCAAGTTTATATTTAGCATTCATACGCTTAATGTTTTCCTTAGTTAACTCATGCATTTTTAAAATCAATTCAGCACGTTGTTTAGCATCAAAATTAACCTTCTCCGAAGATGGAAGAGGCAACAAATCAATAGGTGCACGAGGTAGGAAACCATACACAACTTCAAAAGGGCACATCTTAGTAGTAGAATGCAATGAACGATTATAAGCAAATTCAATATGAGGCAAGCATTCCTCCCACATTTTCTTATTATTCTTCAAAACAGCCCTAAGCATAGTAGACAACGTTCTATTGACTACTTCAGTTTGTCTATCAGTTTGGGGGTGACAAGTAGTACTAAAAAGCAGTTTAGTCCCCAACTTAGCCCATAAACATCTCCAAAAGTGGCTAAGAAATTTAGTATCACGATCTGAAACAATAGTATTTGGCACACCATGCAAGCGAATAATTTTACGAAAGAACAAATCAGCAACATTAACAGCATCATCGCTTTTATGACATGGTATAAAGTGTGCCATTTTCGAGAATCTATCCACGACAACAAATATGCTATCCCTCCCCTTCTTTGTTCGAGGTAAACCTAAAACAAAGTCCATAGATATATCCCCCCAAGGAACACTAGGTACAGGCAAAGGCATATATAAACCATGAGGATTGAGTCGTGACTTAGCTTTTTGACATGTAGTGCATCGAGCAATAAAACGCTCAACATCCCGTCTCATCTTTGGCCAAAAGAAATGTATAGCAAGTACGTCCTCCGTCTTCTTCACGGCAAAGTGTCCCATTAATCCTCCTCCATGCGCCTCCTGCAACAACAAAAGACGAACGGAGCTAGCTGGAATGCATAGCTTGTTAGCACGAAACACAAATCCATCGTTAACGACAAACTTGTTCCACATTCTTCCTTCTTTACAATTCTGCATTACATCTTTAAAATCAGCATCATGCACATATTGATCTTTGATGGTCTCCAAACCAAATATTTTGAAGTCAAGTTGTGAAAGCATAATATAGCGACGAGACAATGCATCAGCAATAACATTTTCTTTTCCCTTCTTGTGTTTAATGACATAAGGGAAAGTCTCAATGAATTCAACCCATTTAGCATGTCTACGATTTAGTTTAGCTTGACTTTTAATATGTTTCAAAGATTCATGATCAGAATGTATAACAAATTCTTTGAGCCATAAATAATGTTGCCATGTTTGTAAAGTCCGAACAAGAGCATATAATTCTTTATCATAAGTAGAATAATTCAGACTAGGCCCACTCAATTTTTCAGAAAAGTATGCAACAGGTTTGCCATCTTGTAATAACACACCTCCTAATCCAATTCCACTAGCATCACATTCAAGCTCAAAAGTCTTATTAAAATCAGGAAGTTGGAGTAAAGGAGCATGTGTCAACTTATCTTTCAATACCGTGAAGGCTTCTTCCTGTGCGGTACCCCAAACAAAAGGCACATCCTTCTTTGTAAGCTCGTTGAGAGGTGCAGCAATGGTGCTGAAATCTCTCACAAAACGCCTATAGAAACCAGCGAGGCCAAGGAAACTCCTCACTTGTGTGACCGTTTTGGGCTGCGGCCAACTCTCAATAACTTCAATCTTGGCTTTATCAACTTCAATTCCCTGTGGAGTAACAACATAGCCCAGAAAAGATACTCGGTCGGTGCAAAAGGTGCACTTCCCAAGGTTACCAAACAAACGTGCATCACGTAGAGCAATAAAAACAGCACGTAAATGTTCCAAATGTTCCTCCAAAGATTTGCTATAAATCAATATGTCATCAAAGTAAACTACCACAAATCGTCCAATAAAAGCACGTAAAACTTCGTTCATTAACCTCATGAAAGTACTAGGTGCATTAGTTAACCCAAAAGGCATGACTAACCACTCATATAATCCAAACTTAGTTTTAAATGCTGTTTTCCATTCATCTCCCAATTTCATACGAATTTGATGGTATCCACTATGCAAATCAACTTTGGAGAATATTGTAGAGCCACTCAATTCATCAAGCATATCATCTAGCCTAGGAATAGGATGACGATAACGAATAGTAATATTATTTAGGCCTCTACAATCAACACACATACGCGACGTACCATCCTTTTTCGGCACTAAAATGATAGGAACAGCACAAGGACTAAGGGATTCGCGTATATAACCTTTGTCGAGCAGTTCTTGTACTTGACGCATAATCTCCTTCGTCTCCTCTGGATTGGTACGGTATGGTGCACGGTTGGGTAGCGAAGCACCGGGAATTAAGTCAATTTGATGCTCAATCCCTCGAATAGGTGGTAATCCCGGTGGCACGTCTTGTGGAAAGACGTCAGCGAACTCCTGCAAAATGTTAGTGACAGCAGGGGGCAAAGAGGAAGGCACGTCCTCGAATGAAAATAATGCCTCTTTGCACACAAAGGCATAGCAAACGGATTTGCTGAAATCTAGCTCATCAATATCAGATTTGGTGGCAAATAAACATGCACTTTTCAATTTAATTTCAGAAGCAACACTAGATGGTTTATTATTAGGCTTCATTTGTTGCTCAAATTCTTTTGCCACAATCTGATTTTCACTCTTATTCTTCTCCTGTTTTGCTTTATTAGCTCTATTAATATCATCTTTCAAAATGGAATCAGGAGTCATAGGAAGTCATAGAGGCAAAGGTGTCCCGTCTTTCGATGAGATGGTGGATTTCGCTTTGGTGGAAGTCGACTTTGACGATCCGACTACGAACGTGCAAGGACGTCGCGCCTTAGCAATCGCTAAACCAACTCCGAGAGGTTAATGACCACGCCGGAGCACGATCAACCAGACCACGAGGGTCTGTTTCCTACGAGCAAACAAAGAACAAGCAAGAAACTGAGATTGCAATCTAGATATTTGCGAATATAAGATGAAAGCTTTATGGATCAAGGTGGGGTTCTGTGACGCCTTTGTCTGGTCATTGAACACAAACGAAGTACGCGAAGTTGCAGCTATGGCGAACTTTTAATCTAAACAAAACCCAAAGTCTAAACGATGCCCTAAGGGCTGTATATATGGAGGAAGAGGGGGGAATTTCGTGGCCCTTGGTGGAGGGGTCCGAAATCAACCCTATCTTTTGTTTCCCCACACATACGGACTCTAAAAATAGCCTATACTTATGTATTTCGAAATTACATGGGCCTGGCCCAATAATAAGGTGACGCAGCACCTAAAATAGCCTCGGGACGAAAATTATGAAGTGGCAGCTTGTATATTTCGTCCAAGGCTTCATGCACCCATTATGGTGGCTTCAAAGTCCTGAAATCATCACTTGTAACTCCGTTCTTGATCCCCTTGCGCATGCCATCAACTCCATGTGTGTTCTTGCTCCAATGTTCATCCTTCTCCAAGCTAGGCCCTTCATTTGTAAGCAAAACAAATGTATCCAATTTAGGCAGCATCATAATCTCATGAACATTAGAATCATTACCAAGAAATGAGAGTACCTGGTAATTTAATTGGCGTTCGCGAGCTCTAGTAATTGGTCCAGTATATGTAACAGTAGGGGCTGTGGGTGTAACAATGGTATTGATGTCCTCATCATCCTCCCCTTCTTGAAATGAAGTCGTCCTCGATGGAAGCGCATCTTCCTCACCCAAATAAGGCTTTAAATCTGCAATGTTAAAAGTGGGACCAACCCCAAAATATACATGTAGCTCAAGTTTATATGCATTATCATTTATTTTCTCTAACACCTTAAAAGGACCATCAGCACGTGGCATCAGCTTTGATTTGCGCAGATTAGGAAATCTATCTTTACGCAAATGTAACCAAACAAGATCTCCAGGCGCAAACACAACATGTTTTCTACCCTTATCTCCAGCAAGTTTATATTTAGCATTCATACGCTCAATGTTTTTCTTAGTTAACTCATGCATTTTTAAAATCAATTCAGAACGTTCTTTAGCATCAAAATTAACCTTCTCTGAAGATGGAAGAGGCAACAAATCAATAGGTGCACGAGGTAGGAAACCATACACAATTTCAAAAGGGCACATCTTAGTAGTTGAATGCAATGAACGATTATAAGCAAATTCAATATGAGGCAAGCATTCTTCCCACATTTTCTTGTTATTCGTCAAAACAGCCCTAAGCATAGTAGACAATGTTCTATTGACTACTTTAGTTTGTCCATCAGTTTGGGGGTGACAAGTAGTACTAAAAAGCAGCTTAGTCCCCAACTTAGCCCATAAACATCTCCAAAAGTGGCTAAGAAATTTAGTATCACGATCTGAAACAATAGTATTTGGCACACCATGTAAGCGAATAATTTCACGAAAGAACAAATCAGCAACATTAACATCATCATTGCTTTTATGACATGGTATAAAGTGTGCCATTTTCGAGAACCTATCCACGACAACAAATATGCTATCCCTCCCCTTCTTTGTTCGAGGTAAACCTAAAACAAAGTCCATAGATATATCCTCCCAAGGAACACTAGGTACATGCAAAGGCATATATAAACCATGAGGATTAAGATGCGCTTCCGTCGAGGACGACTTCATTTCAAGAAGGGGAGGATGATGAGGACATCAATACCATTGTTACACCCACAGCCCCTGCTGCTATACATACTGGACCAATTACTAGAGCTCGCGCACGCCAACTAAATTACCAGGTACTTTCGTTTCTTGGTAATGATTCTAATGTTCATGAGAATATGATGCTGCCTAAATTGGATACATTTGTTTTGCTTACAAATGAAGGGCCTAGCTTGGAGAAGGATGAACATTCGAGCAAGAACAAGCATGGAGATGATGGCATGCGCAAGGGGAACAAGAACAGAGTTACAAGTGATGATTTCAGGTCTTTGAAGCCTCCATAACGAGTGCATGCAGCCTTGGACGAAATATACAAGATGTCACTTCATAAATTTCGTCCAGAGGCTATTATAGGTGCTGCGTCACCTTTTTATAGGGCCAGGCCCATGTAATTTCGAAATACATAAGTATAGGCTATTTTTAGAGTCCGTATGTGTGGGGAAACAAGAGATAGGGTTGATTTCGGACCCCTCCACCAAGGGCCACTGATGAGGACATGACTACCTTGGATACGACCAAAAATATTGCATATATGCATATTTGTCAGGTGTATGGGACATTTGTACAATCCACATATGAAGATAAGGAAGAAAGAGATGTTTATTTGCTGTCCAAAAAGTTCTCTCACGTCACTTTTGGCCCAAGAGAAGATAGAGTCCAAGTCTCTCACGTTCTGGATTCAGATTCGGACTGCACAGACATACCTGACTCAAAACACACACACAAGTTTTTCATACGGACTCCGAATTGGGTGATTCTTTTTTTGTTGGAAACTAGATTTCGTGCACTTTCCAACCCAATTGGAGTCACCTTCAAATTCGTCCGGAGCGTTGAGTTGTGGACGAAACAATCTGATGCTGCAGCAGAATCCGAGTCAAACTACAAGTCCAAAGGTGTTACATCACCTCCACTTGGGCCCATTGGCCTTGTACGACCTAGATTTAGTTTTAGGCTGCCTTGGAACGTCCTCCCACCTCCTTGGCCGCCACCCCTTGCTCCTATATAAATAGATCCATCTAGTAGCTTTTCCTTGGGATTTGTTTAGTTAAAAGTTAGCCATTGCAACTTCGTGTACTTCGATTGTGTCCAACGACCAGACCAAGACCGCTTCCGGATCCCCACCATTATCAATACTTCATATATATTTGCAATATTCAGATTGCTTTATCATATTCTTGCTCGTTCTTCGATTGCTTGCAGGAATAGACCTTCGTGGTCAGGCTGACCGTGCTTCCAGCATCGTCAGTAACCTTAGGAGATTGGTTTAGCGATTGCTAAGGCGCAACGTCGTGCACGTTTGTAGTCGGATCGTCAAAGTCGTCTCCACCAAATTGATAGTTATCATCTCATCGAAAGATCGGGACCCTCTCCTCTATCAAGTGGTATCAGTTTTCAGGTTGCTCGGTGAGAATTTCCAGTTTTCCTAGATTAGATTTATTTTCTTACCTATTGTCCAAGAAAAAGCCACAAATAAGAGTTAGATCTATTCATCCTTTATCCAAGCCAGTCTGAGCCTTTGCAATTTTCTATTTATTGCTTGCATAGTTGAATTATCGGTTGCATCGTCGTGTCAGTTGCTGGTCTTAGTGTCTAGTTCCTTTAGAGTTTCGAGTTCTGTTCACATTAGTCACACCGCCGCTGCATCATTATCCCTTCCGCCGTCCACCATCCCATCTATTAATTTCCACCACGTGCTACGCACTGTTCATTGTCATAATCATAGTTGAGGTCATTCACATCTTCGCCTAATCCAATCTGCATCTTATCTAGTTTGTCTTGGAAAGAGGGAGAAAAAAAAGAGAGAGAAAAAAAAGAGAAAAAAGGAAAGAAAAAAAAAGAAAAAGAGAGAGAAGAAAAAGAAAAAAAAAGCGTGAGAAAAAAAAGGAGAGAAAAAAAATCGAATCTATCTAGAATCAATCTCGTACCTGAATTCGGATTGGAATCTGTTTTGCGCACTGTTCAGTAAAACAGGTGTATCTTCCTCATACGAAGTCCGTTTTGGCTCCGTGAGTACTCAAATTGAAGCTAGAGACGAGCCGCATCTAAATAGTTGCAGAAGCTTGTTCAATATTTGACACCTCAAAATCGGCTTCTAAATAGGTCTTTTTGCCCTCTGAAGTTCGTGAACACAGCTTGTTCCAATTTTTCAGGCCAGTTATAGAATTCTTTGACTCCTCATATCAACTCGGAATTGAGTGATTCTTTTTGCATTGGAAAGCTTGAGTTAGTAGCATTCTTTGAAAGAATTTATCATAAAATTGTCTCAAACTTTTCAAGAGGAAAGTTGGAGAGAGAGTTGTTGTATATCCTGCTTGGCAGTTGTTTTTCATCATTATCTTCACTACCGTTGTGATCTTCACTTATATCTTGCTGTCAAGAGCTATTTAGTATCCTTTATTGATGCTAGTTGTGCTACGCCGTGACCTCATTAGTGTTCTCGCGTCTCTAGTCCGGTCTAGCCTAGGACCAACACAGTACCGTCGTTGAGCGTTTATTCAACATTGCATCTCTGAATTGATTATTGCTAATCTTTTGCTACCATATATAGCCAACCCAGCTCCACATATTTCTACACCGTGTATACGTACGTTCCCCTGGCAATCGTTTTACACAATCTTCGGAGTTATTTGACACCGCTGGTTGCCTATCACCACCTGCCGCATGGTAAGAACTTGTAAGATATTGATATTTGCTTTACTGTGAGCACTTCACAACCACATCCTAGTAGTTCATAGGAACATTATTCTCGAATTTTGGTTCTTGTTTCTACTAATCATGACAGGTTCCAGAGATAGAAGTTCTTGGATGACGGACACATCTTCACCATCACGAGAGTTGGGACAACACACACAAGCATATGGTCAGGTTATCTCTTTACCATCATTTGAGGGTAGATTTAATCCTGCTATTTATCTAGCTTGGGAGCTTGAAGTAGAACAAGTTTTTAGTCACCATGATTTTTCTGAACTTGAGAGAGTATGAGCTACCATTAGAGCATTTACTGGTTTTGCTTCTGTTTGGTGGAGTGTACATTGTAAGAAAAACATTGATAACCAACCCACAACTTGGAAAGTTTTGAAAGCTGTAATGAGACAACAATTTTTTCCTCCTTACTATCATCGTGAATTGCGTCGCAAATTGGAGCAATTAAAACAAGGCAGTAACACTGTTCATGCTTACTACCAAGAGTTCAAATCTTATATGCATCATTGTGACATAGAAGAATCTGAGGATGATACAATGAATAGATTTTTTGGTGGTTTGAACCATGATATTCAGGCAAGATTTTAGTATATTCCTCGTTGCATTACTGGTATGTATGTCCGTGCTTGTACCTTTGAGAGACAAATACAGGAGGATGCATTGGGTGACTACAACAACTACTATTCCAGTTCATGCTCACCACCGCCGGTTGGTTACTCCACTATTGCACCTACTAGAGCAGCCCCACCTCGGATTGTGAGCGCGATATCATCTCAAGAGTATGGTACATTGTCAATGTCCGTACCTACATCAGCTACATCTCTGCGAGGTAACAGTAAAGGTCTTGATGATATAACTTCACATGAGAATGAAGCATGCCTAGTTAACTTGAATGCATCATGTATTGAGTTACCTGTTGATTTGAGCACACCACATATTTTAGAGACTCTTGTTGCTGTCATGAATGCGTCATGTGATCAAACAACTGAAATATCAACAATTTTGAATGCACCCATTGAATTAATTGTTGATGCAAAAGAACCAATGTTTAATCATTTTGATATGACCTCTAATCTTGATGATGATTCTGTGTCCAATGACTTATTGCATGTTTGCTTATTTAAGCATGTTGTACCATGTAAATTTGATGCAAGTAAGGTTTATTCATCGAAGTTAGGATGGTTTAATGATATACATTGCCAATCTTTTGAAGTGAATAAGAGCTTCACTTATATGTGCAAACTGAGTTGCAATATTTTCATGCCTTCTACTTCTTGTGATAATTTTTTGGCTTTAGATTTTATGAACAATGAAAGTTACTCATGTATACATGTGACATATGTGCAAAAATCAAGGGAAGTTAAAATGGATGACATATACATATACAACATGTACACCTTGTCTCTTTTGTTAGCCACATTTCAGATTAAGCAATGCCGAGGACGGCTTTGTTTTCAAAAAGGGGAGGATGATGAGGACATGACTACCTTGGATACGACCAAAAATATTGCATATATGCATATTTGTCAGGTGTGTGGGACATTTGTACAATCCACATATGAAGATAAGGAAGAAAGAGATGTTTATTTGCTGTCCAAAAAGTTCTCTCACGTCACTTTTGGCCCAAGAGAAGATAGAGTTCAAGTCTCTCACGTTCTGGATTCAGATTCGGACTGCACAGACATACCTGACTCAAAACGCACACAAGTTTTTCATACGGACTCCGAATTGGGTGATTCTTTTTTTGTTGGAAACTAGATTTCGTGCACTTTCCAACCCAATTGGAATCACCTTCAAATTCGTCCGGAGCGTTGAGTTGTGGACGAAACAATCTGATGCTGCAACAGAATCCGAGTCAAACTACAAGTCCAAAGGTGTTACATCACCTCCACTTGGGCCCATTGGCCTTGTACGACCTAGATTTAGTTTTAGGCTGCCTTGGGACGTCCTCCCACCTCCTTGGCTGCCACCCCTTGCTCCTATATAAGTAGATCCATCTAGTAGCTTTTCCTTGGGATTTGTTTAGTTAAAAGTTAGCCATTGCAACTTCGTGTACTTCGTTTGTGTCCAACGACCAGACCAAGACCGCTTCCGGATCCCCACCATTATCAATACTTCATATATATTTGCAATATTCAGATTGCTTTATCATATTCTTTCTCGTTTTTCGATTGCTTGCAGGAATAGACCTTCGTGGTCAGGCTGACCGTGCTTCCAGCATCGTCAGTAACCTCAGGAGATTGGTTTAGCGATTGCTAAGGCGCAACGTCGTGCATGTTTGTAGTCGGATCATCAAAGTCGTCTTCACCAAATCGATAGTTATCATCTCATCGAAAGATCGGGACCCTCGCCTCTATCAGCCATGAAATTCCCCCTCTCTTCCTCCATATATACAGCCCTTAGGGCACCGTTTAGACTTTGGGTTTTGTTTAGATTAAAGTTCGCCATAGTTGCAACTTCGCGTACTTCGTTTGTGTTCAACGACCAGACAAAGGCGTCACAGAACCCCACCTTGATCAATAAAGCTTTCATCTTATATTCGCAATATCCAGATTGCAATCTTAGTTTCTTGCTTGTTCTTCGTTTGCTCGCAGGAAACAGACCCTCGTGGTCAGGTTAATCGTGCTCCGGCGTGGTCAATAACCTCTCAGAGTTGGTTTAGCGATTGCTAAGGCGCGACGTCCTCGCACGTTCGTAGTCGGATCGTCAAAGTCGACTTCCACCAAAGCGATATCCATGATCTCATTGAAAGACGGGACACCTTTGCCTCTATCAAGTGGTATCAGATTTCCAGGTTGCTCGGTGAGATTTTACAGTTTTTCGTAGTTTAGATCGAGTCTGTTCTTCATACCTACAGTCCACGAAAAAGCCACACAAAAAGAATTTAGGGTTAGTTCATCATATCCGAACCAATCTGAGCCTTTGCATAATCTTTTTAGGGTTTTGCTTTGTTGAATTTGCGGTTGCATCGTCGTGTCTAGTTGCTGGTCTTAGAGTCTAGTCTTTTAGAGTTTCGAGTTCTGGTCATAAGTTGTCATGCCGCCGCCGCACCATCATCATCGCCCTTCCCATCTACCACCACCGCTTATCCGCCACCGTTTCGAATCCGTATCCATATACCACCACCGTTGTCATATACCACCACCGCTGCCATCTACCACCATATATCAACCACCAATCCGAGTTCTTGTCATATTAGGTTTGTTTTCGAGATCCATCTAGTTTCCGATTCGTGTTTCCTTGCCGGAGTAGGTTTCGGAAAAAAAAGAGTCCGGAAACCACCCTCCGTTTAGGCCCAAAAATTTTCGAAAACGCATTTTTCAAAAAACTTTCTGGCTATCCTATTTTTAGGTGTTTCTGAGTGTTTTGAGACAGGTGCCATTATAGGAAGTTTTTTTTCACCCGTTTCCAGTTTTTGGGTCCGGGCAGTCGAAAAAAAAAATTGGTCGAAAAAATTTCGTGCCCATCCTGTCAATTTGACCTAGGAAGAGTTTTGAGACACTCGCCATTATAGTGATTTTTCGCAAAAAAAAAGCAGCGCAAAAAAAAGAACAGCGCAAAAAAAAAGAGCGAAAAAAAATCCAGAGTGTGCTTTTCCCTTGTTTACGTGTCGCGCCGTGATTTTGTTGGTGTTCTAGGCTTGCGTCTCTAGCACAGTCTAGCCTAGGACCAGCAAAGTACCGTCATTGAGCGTTTATTCAACTTGGCACCTTTTAATTGATTATTGCTGACCCTTTTTGCTACCATATTATAAGCCTTCCCAGCTCCACATAAATCTACGTCATGCGTTTGACTCTCCCTGGTAATCGCACTATCCAAGCTTTGAGAGTTTTTGACTACAACGGTTGCCGATCACCGCCTGCTGCTGGGTAAGAACTGGTAAGAATTTGAGATTTGCTTGACGAATTTGTGACACCCACCACCACCTCTTGTTAGTAGTCTGTAGGATCATATTCTTGTGTGTTTCTATTGCTGCTAACCATGCCAGGATCACAAGCCGACGAGACTGACTGGGAGAACATGACGAATAAGGATTTGCATGATAAATTTCAGCAAATGGTGAGTGGACAGGTGCAAGATGTGCTAAACAGATTTGAAGAGGCCATGGAGAAGATAGATGGCATGGAGAAGACGTTCGAAACAAAGCTCGATAACAAGTTTAATGAATTGCTCGCGCGTCTTCCACCACCACCACCTGCTGCACCTAACGCACCTCTCCAACAACAACAACAACGACTACCTCCACGTCGCGAAACAAACCTCCACCGAGCGAGCCGTGTTCCTCTTGCGTTTGGCCAAACTGTTGGTGCTGCTGTTGATACTTTTGTGGCTCCTGCTGCTCATGCGGAGGAGGATGATTATGTGGGAGATTACGAGGATGAGGTTGCTCAAAATCAGAACTACGTGCAACCACCTGCACCACAACCACCAGGTCGTCCACATGCAAATAATCACAATGGTAGGGCTTTCCCTCAGGTACGAGATCATGACCATCTTCCTAAACTGAAATTGAATATTCCACCTTTCGAGGGTAGATATGTTCCTGATATATATCTTACTTGGGAGTTAGAAACTGAACAACGATTTACATGTTTACAATACCCCGAGGAGAGACGGGTTGCCGCTGCTGTTTGTGCTTTCACTAGTTTTGCATGTGTATGGTGGTCTGAACATTGTAGATTATATCCTATTCCAACTACTTGGGCTGCTTTGAAAACTGCTATGCGTACTCGTTGGGTTCCACCATATTATCAACGTGAATTGCTTCAAAAATTACAGTGCTTAAGACAAGGAAAAAATTCTGTAGAAGAATATTATCAGGAATTACAAACTGGCATGATTAGATGTGGTATTGTTGAGGAGAATGAAGCTATGCTTGCACGTTTTCTGGGTGGATTAAATAGAGAGATTCAGACCATTCTAGACTATAAGGAGTATACTAATATCACTCGTTTATTCCATCTTGCTTGTAAAGCTGAACGTGAAGTGCAGGATCGACAAGCATTGGCGCGAACTAACTTTTCTGCAGGGCGACCTTCATCATGGACACCGCGTGCATCTTCTACTTCAACTGCACCAGCACCTCAATCAGGTGCCTCCTCCAGTCGTGATACAAGAAAACAGGCACAACCACCATTATCTGCCAAGAGCGCACCTGCTGGGCCTGCACAGAGTTCTTCTTCTTCCATGGCATCAACAGGGCACACAAGTGATATTATTTGTCGTCGTTGTAAGGGAGGAGGTCATTATGCGAGAGAATGCAAATCTCCGCATGTGATGATTGCTACCGCGGATGGTGGATATGAGTCCGCTAGCGACTATGATGAGGAGACTTTGGCTCTTATTACACGTGAAGAACATGGTGGAGATGATTCTGATCATGAGACGCAATACATGGCTCCTGAAGACGCTGACAGGTATGAATGTTTAGTTGCTCAACGTGTTTTGAGTATGCAGGTCACACAAGCTGAGCAAAATCAGAGGCACAATTTGTTCCATACCAAGGGAGTTGTGAAAGAATGTTCTGTGCGCGTCATCATAGATGGAGGGAGCTGCAACAACTTGGCTAGCATGGAGATGGTGGAGAAGCTTTCTCTCACCACAAGACCACATCCACATCCTTACTACATCCAATGGTTCAACAACATCGGCAAGGTTAAGGTAACACGTACTGTTCGTGTGCACTTTAGTATCTCTACATATGCTAATTATGTTGATTGTGATGTGGTACCTATGCAAGCATGTTCCTTATTACTTGGTAGACCATGGCAATTTGATAAAAATTATGTACACCATGGTAGAAACAATCACTATACTCTTGTTCATAAGGATAAAAATATTACTTTGCTTCCTATGACTCCTGATTCCATTTTGAAAGATGATATTAATAGAGCTAATAAAGCAAAACAGGAGAAGAATAAGAGTGAAAATCAGATTGTGGCAAAAGAATTTGAGCAAAAAATGAAGCCTAATAATAAACCATCTAGTGTTGCTTCTGAAATTAAATTGAAAAGTGCATGTTTATTTGCCACCAAATCTGATATTGATGAGCTAGATTTCAGCAAATCTGTTTGCTATGCTTTTGTGTGCAAAGAGGCATTATTTTCATTCGAGGACATGCCTTCCTCTTTGCCTCCTGCTATCACTAACATTTTGCAGGAGTTCACTGACGTCTTTCCACAAGACGTGCCACCGGGATTACCACCTATTCGAGGGATTGAGCATCAGATTTACTTAATTCCCGGTGCTTCACTGCCAAACCGTGCGCCATACCGTACCAATACAGAGGAGACGAAGGAGATTATGCGTCAAGTACAAGAGCTTCTCGACAAAGGTTATATACGCGAATCCCTTAGTCCTTGTGTTGTTCCTATTATTCTAGTGCCGAAAAAGGATGGTACATCGCGTATGTGTGTTGATTGTAGAGGCATTAATAATATTACTATTCGTTATCGTCATCCTATTCCTAGGCTAGATGATATGCTTGATGAATTGAGTGGCTCTACAATATTCTCCAAAGTTCATTTGCGTAGTGGATACCATCAAATTCGTATGAAATTGGGGGATGAATGGAAAACAGCGTTTAAAACTAAGTTTGGATTATATGAGTGGTTAGTCATGCCTTTTGGGTTAACTAATGCGCCTAGTACTTTCATGAGACTAATGAACGAAGTTTTACGTGCTTTCATTGGATGATTTGTGGTAGTCTATTTTGATGATATACTAATTTATAGCAGATCTTTGGAAAAACATTTGGAACATTTACGTGCTGTTTTTATTGCTCTACGTGATGCACGTTTGTTTGGTAACCTTGGGAAGTGCACCTTTTGCACCGACCGAGTATCTTTTCTTGGCTATGTTGTTACTCCACAGGGAATTGAAGTTGATAAAGCCAAGATTGAAGCTATTGAGAGTTGGCCGCATCCCAAAACGGTCACACAAGTGAGGAGTTTTCTTGGCCTTGCTGGATTCTATAGGCGTTTTGTGAGAGATTTCAGCACCATTGCTGCACCTCTCAATGAGCTTACAAAGAAAGATGTGCCTTTTCTTTGGGGTACCGCACAGGAAGAAGCCTTCTCGGTATTGAAAGATAAGTTGACACATGCTCCTTTACTCCAACTTCCTGATTTTAATAAGACTTTTGAGCTTGAATGTGATGCTAGTGGAATTGGATTAGGAGGTGTGTTATTACAAGATGGCAAACCTATTGCATACTTTTCTGAAAAATTGAGTGGGCCTAGTCTGACTTATTCTACTTATGATAAAGAATTATATGCTCTTGTTCGGACTTTAGAAACATGGCAACATTATTTATGGCCCAAAGAATTTGTTATACATTCTGATCATGAATCTTTGAAACATATTAAAAGTCAAGCTAAACTGAATCATAGACATGCTAAATGGGTTGAATTCATTGAGACTTTCCCTTATGTCATTAAACACAAGAAGGGAAAAGAAAATGTTATTGCTGATGCATTGTCTCGTCGCTATACTATGCTTTCACAACTTGACTTCAAAATATTTGGTTTGGAGACCATCAAAGATCAATATGTGCATGATGCTGATTTTAAAGATGTAATGCAGAATTGTAAAGAAGGAAGAATGTGGAACAAGTTTGTCGTTAACGATGGATTTGTGTGTCGCGCTAACAAGCTATGCATTCCAGCTAGCTCCGTTCGTCTTTTGTTGTTGCAGGAGGCGCATGGAGGAGGATTGATGGGACACTTTGGCGTGAAGAAGACGGAGGACGTACTTGCTACACATTTCTTTTGGCCAAAGATGAGACGGGATGTTGAGCGTTTTATTGCTCGCTGCACTACATGTCAAAAAGCTAAGTCACGACTCAATCCTCATGGTTTATATATGCCTTTGCCTGTACCTAGTGTTCCTTGGGAGGATATATCTATGGACTTTGTTTTAGGTTTACCTCGAACAAAGAAGGGGAGGTATAGCATATTTGTTGTCGTGGATAGATTCTCGAAAATGGCACACTTTATACCATGTCATAAAAGCGATGATGCTGTTAATGTTGCTGATTTGTTCTTTCGTGAAATTATTCGCTTGCATGGTGTGCCAAATACTATTGTTTCAGATCGTGATACTAAATTTCTTAGCCACTTTTGGAGATGTTTATGGGCTAAGTTGGGGACTAAACTGCTTTTTAGTACTACTTGTCACCCCCAAACTGATGGCCAAACTGAAGTAGTCAATAGAACATTGTCTACTATGCTTAGGGCTGTTTTGAAGAGTAATAAGAAAATGTGGGAGGAATGCTTGCCTCATATTGAATTTGCTTATAATCGTTCATTGCATTCTACTACTAAGATGTGCCCTTTTGAAGTTGTGTATGGTTTCCTACCTCGTGCACCTATTGATTTGTTGCCTCTTCCATCTTCGGAGAAGGTTAATTTTGATGCTAAACAACGTGCTGAATTGATCTTAAAAATGCATGAGTTAACTAAGGAAAACATTGAGCGTATGAATGCCAAATATAAACTTGCTGGAGATAAGGGTAGAAAACATGTTGTGTTTGCACCTGGAGATCTTGTTTGGTTACATTTGCGTAAGGATAGATTTCCTGATTTGCGCAAATCAAAGCTCATGCCACGGGCTGATGGTCCCTTTAAGGTGTTAGAGAAAATAAATGATAATGCATATAAACTTGAGCTGCCTGCAGATTTTGGGGTTAGTTCCACTTTTAACATTGCAAATTTGAAGCCTTATTTGGGTGAGGAAGATGAGCTTCTGTCGAGGACGACTTCATTTCAAGAAGGGGAGGATGATGAGGACATCAATACCATTGTTACACCCACAGCCCCTGCTGCTATACATACTGGACCAATTACTAAAGCTCGCGCACGCCAACTAAATTACCAGGTACTTTCGTTTCTTGGTAATGATTCTAATGTTCATGAGAATATGATGCTGCCTAAATTGGATACATTTGTTTTGCTTACAAATGAAGGGCCTAGCTTGGAGAAGGATAAACATTGGAGCAAGAGAAAGCATGGAGATGATGGCATGCGCAAGGGGAACAAGAACGGAGTTACGAGTGATGATTTCGGGTCTTTGAAGCCACCATAACGAGTGCATGATGCCTTGGACGAAATATACAAGATGCCACTTCATAAATTTCGTCCAGAGGCTATTATAGGTGTTGCGTCCCCTTTTATTGGGCCAGGCCCACGTAATTTCGAAATACATTAGTATAGGCTATTTTTAGAGTCCGTATGTGTGGGGAAACAAGAGATAGGGTTGATTTCGGACCCCTTCACCAAGGGCCACGAAATTCCCCCTCTCTTCCTCCATATATACAGCCCTTAGGGCACCGTTTAGACTTTGGGTTTTGTTTAGATTAAAAGTTCGCCATAGCTGCAACTTCGCGTACTTCGTTTGTGTTCAATGACCAGACAAAGGCGTCACAGAACCCCACCTTGATCAATAAAGCTTTCATCTTATATTCGCAATATCTAGATTGCAATCTCAGTTTCTTGCTTGTTCTTCGTTTGCTCGCAGGAAACATACCCTCGTGGTCAGGTTGATCGTGCTCCAGCGTGGTCAATAACCTCTCGGAGTTGGTTTAGCGATTGCTAAGGCGCGACGTCCTCGTACGTTCGTAGTCGGATCGTCAAAGTTGACTGCCACCAAAGCGATATCCATCATCTCATCGAAAGACGGGACACCTTTGCCTCTATCATGTGCTCTTGGCAGATAGTGGTGATTGTGCCTGCTTTATTGTATCACGGTTGGAGGCGGCAGCCGACGGAGGCGCCGGTGTAGCAGAACGTGTGGAAGTAGATGATGGATGTGGTGTCCATGATGAAGGTTGACCTGCAGAAAAATTAGTCCGCGCCAATGCCTGTCGATCCTGCACTTCACGTTCAGATTTACAAGCAAGATGGAATAAACGAGTGATATTAGTATACTCCTTATACTCTAGAATCGTCTGAATATCTCTATTTAATCCACCCATAAAACGTGCAAGCATAGCTTCATTCTCCTCAACAATACCACATCTAATCATGCCAGTTTGTAATTCCTGATAATATTCTTCTACAGAATTTTTTCCCTGTCTTAAGCGCTGCAATTTTTGAAGTAATTCACGTTGATAATATGGTGGAACCCAACGAGTGCGCATAGCAGTTTTCAAAGCAGCCCAAGTAGCCGGAATAGGATATAATCTCCAATGCTCAGACCACCAAACACATGCAAAACTAGTGAATGCACAAACAGCAGCAGGAACACGTCTCTCCTCAGGATATTGTAAACATGTAAATCGTTGTTCAGTTTCTAACTCCCAAGTAAGATATATATCAGGAACATATCTACCCTCAAATGGTGGAATATTCAATTTTAGTTTAGGGAGATGGTCATGATCTCGTACCTGAGGGTGAGCCCTACCATTGCCATTATTTGCATGTGGACGACCTGGTGGTTGCTGTGCTGGAGGTGGCACGTAGTTCCGATTTTGATCAACCTCATCCTCATAATCTCCCACATAATCGTCCTCCTCCACATCAGCAGTAGGAGCCACAGAAGTATCAACAGCAGCACCAGCAGTTTGGCCCGACTGAATGATGAGGACATGCCTACCTTGGATATGACCAAAAATATTGCATATATGCATATTTGTCAGGTGATTTCTAGTGCAAACTATTCAATAATCTATTTTTGTTATCCAGAACAAAAATACTTCACACACTTTTGTGTTTTGTCTAATTGCAGGTGTATGGGACATTTGTACAATCCACATATGAAGATAAGGAAGAAAGAGATGTTTATTTGCTGTCCAAAAAGTTCTCTCACGTCACTTTTGGCCCAAGAGAAGATAGAATCCAAGTCTCTCACGTTCTGGATTCAGATTCGGACTGCACAGACATACCTGACTCAAAACGCACACACGTTTTTCATACGGACTCCGAATTGGGTGATTCTTTTTTTGGTGGAAACTAGATTTCGTGCACTTTCCAACCCAAGTGGAATCACCTTCAAATTCGTCCGGAGCGGTGAGTTGTGGACGAAACAATCTGATGCTGCAGCAGAATCCGAGTCAAACTACAAGTCCAAAGGTGTTACATCACCTCCACTTGGGCCCATTGGCCTTGTACGACCTAGATTTAGTTTTAGGCTACCTTGGGACGTCCTCCCACCTCCTTGGCCGCCACCCCTTGCTCCTATATAAGTAGATCCATCTAGTAGCTTTTCCTTGGGATTTGTTTAGTTAAAAGTTAGCCATTGCAACTTCGTGTACTTCGTTTGTGTCCAACGACCAGACCAAGACCGCTTACGGATCCCCACAATTATAAATACCTCATATATATTTGCAATATTCAGATTGCTTTATCATATTCTTGCTCGTTCTTCGATTGCTTGCAGGAATAGACCCTCGTGGTCAGGTTGATCGTGCTCCAGCGTGGTCAATAACCTCTCGGAGTTGGTTTAGCGATTGCTAAGGCGCAACGTCGTGCTCATTTGTAGTCGGATCGTCAAAGTCGTCTCCACCAAATCGATAGTTATCATCTCATCGAAAAATCGGGACCCCCGCCTCTATCAAGTGGTATCAGTTTTCAGGTTGCTCGGTGAGAATTTCCAGTTTTGCTATATTAGATTTATTTTCTTACCTATTGTCCAAGAAAAAGCCACAAAACAAAAGTTAGATCTATTCATCCTTTGTCCTAGCCAGACTGAGCCTTTGCAATTTTCTTTTCATTGTTTGCATTGTTGAATTATCGGTTGCATCGTCGTGTCGAGTTGCTGGTCTTAGTGTCTAGTTCCTTTAGAGTTTCGAGTTCTGTTCACATTAGTCACGCAGCCGCTGCATTATTATCCCATCCGCTGTCCACCATCCCATCCACCAATTTCCACCATGTGCTACGTACTGTTTATTGTCATAATCATAGTTGAGGTTACTCACATCTTCGCCTGATCGAATCCGCATCTTATCTAGTTTGTCTTGGAAAGAGGGAGAAAAAGAAGATAAAGAAAAAAAAAGAGAAAAAAGGAAAGAAAAAAAAAGAAAAAGAGGGAGAAGAAAAAGAAAAAAAAGGCGTGAGAAAAAAAAAGAGAGAAGAAAAAAAATTTGGATCTACCTAGAATCAATCTCGTACCTGAATTCGGATTGGAATCTGTTTTGCGCACTGTTCAGTAAAACAGGTGTATCTTCCTCATACGAAGTCAGTTTTGGCTCCGTGAGTACTCAAATTGAAGATAGCGACGAGCCGCATCTAAATAGTTGCAGAAGCTAGTTCAATATTTGACACCTCAAAATCGGCTTCTAAATAGGTCTTTTTGCCCTCCGAAGTTCGTGAACACAACTTGTTCCAATTTTTCAGGCCAGTTTTAGAATTCTTTGACTCCTCATATCAACTCGGAATTGAGTGATTCTTTTTGCATTGGAAAGCTTGAGTTAGTAGCATTCTTTGAAAGAATTTATCAGAAAATTGTCTCAAACTTTTCAAGAGGAAAGTTGGAGAGAGAGTTGTTGTATATCCTGCTTGGCAGTTGTTTTTCGTCATTATCTTCACTGCCGTTGTGATCTTCACTTATATTTTGCTGTCAAGAGCTACTTAGTATCCTTCATTGATGCTAGTTGTGCTACGCCGTGACCTCTTTAGTGTTCTAGGCTCGCGTCCCTAGTCCGGTCTAGCCTAGGACCAGCACAGTACCGTCGTTGAGCGTTTATTCAACATTGCATCTTTGAATTGATTATTGCTAATCTTTTGCTACCATATATAGCCAACCCAGCTCCACATATTTCTACACCGTGTATACGTACGCTCCCCTGGCAATCGCTTTACTCAATATTCGGAGTTACTTGACACCGTTGGTTGCCGACCACCGCCTGCTGCATGGTAAGAACTTGTAAGACATTGATATTTGCTTTACTGTGAGCGTTTTACCACCACATCCTAGTAGTTATAGGAACATTATTTTTGGGTTTTGTTTCTTGTTCTACTAATCATGACAGGATCCAGAGTCAATTCATGGGCTTTGTCGATCGCGGGAGACGTGCCACCACCTTTGCAAATACCACAACCGTCACGAGAGGTGCACAAACATCCAAATGCACATGATCAGGTTAATGTATCTATACCACCATTTAATGGCCGTTTTAAACCTGCTTTATATATTGAATGGGAGTTCGACATAAAAAATATATTTGCTTCCCATAATTTCAATGAACATAAAAAGGTTAAGGTTGCGGTTGGTTCTTTCACTGGTTATGCTTTGGTTTGGTGGAGTGAATATTGTCGGTTACACCCTGATTATATACCTACTACTTGGGATGATTTGAAACTTGCCATGCGACATACTTTCGTCCCTGCTTATTATACTCGTGACATTATTAAGAAGTTGCAACACTTAAAACAAGGTAGTGAAACTGTAACAAAATATTATGATGATTTACAAACTACCTTGTTGCATTCCTCTTTAGAAGAAAGTGAAGATGATTTTATGGATAGATTTTGGGGAGGATTAAACCGTGATATTCAAGAGATACTAATTCATGAAGAGTGTTATCCTATGGACCATTTGTTTCATCTTGCTTGCAAAGCTGAACAGGAAATAAAACGACGTGTTGGCCACGAGGAGAACAAGCGCACGGTGCACATTCCAAGAGTTGATATGATTGTTCCTTCAACTACTAGGCATACTATGACAACCACATCCGTTGTTGTCAGGACTACATCAGCTCCACCATGTGACACATCGCCCCCGAGAGTGGCTACATCATCTGAGTTGATCATAAGAGGTAATGACAAAGGTACTGATCTTCCATCTCTACATGAGAATGATGAATGCCTTGTCAATTTGAATGCACCATCTGATGAGCTACCCACTACTTTGATCACACCACCTATTTTAGAGGACTACGTTGATAATTTGACTTTGCCATGTGATCAAACAACTGAAATACCAACAATTTTGAGTGCACCCATTGAATTAACTATTGATGCAAAAGAACCAATGTTTAATCATTTTGATATGACCTCTAATCTTGGTGATGATTCTGTGTTGAATGACTTATTGCATGTTTGCTTATTTAAGCATGTTGTAGCATGTAAATTTGATGCAAGTAAGGTTTATTCACCAATGTTGGGATGGTTTAATGATGAACATTGTCAATCTTTTGAAATGAATAAGAGCTTCACTTATATGTGCAAGCTGAGTTGCAATATTTTCATGCCTTCTACTTCTTGTGCTAATTTTTTGGCTTTAGATTTTATGAACTATGCAAGTTACTCATTTATTCATGTGTCATATATGCAAAAATCAAGGGAAGTTAAAATGGATGACATATACATATACAACATGTACAGCTTGTCTCTTTTGTTAGCCACATTTCAGATTAAGCAACGCCGAGGACGGCTTTATTTTCAAGAAGGGGAGGATGATGAGGACATGACTACCTTGGATATGACCAAAAATATTGCATATATGCATATTTGTCAGGTGATTTCTAGTGCAAACTATTCAATAATCTATTTATGTTATCTAGAACAAAAATACTTCACACACTTTTGTGTTTTGTCTAATTGCAGGTGTATGGGACATTTGTACAATCCACATATGAAGATAAGGAAGAAAGAGATGTTTATTTGCTGTCCAAAAAGTTCTCTCACGTCACTTTTGGCCCAAGAGAAGATAGAGTCCAAGTCTCTCACATTCTGGATTCAGATTCGGACTGCACAGACATACCTGACTCAAAACGCACACAAGTTTTTCATACGGACTCCGAATTGGGTGATTCTTTTTTTTGGAAACTAGATTTCGTGCACTTTCCAACCCAATTGGAATCACCTTCAAATTCGTTCGGAGCGTTGAGTTGTGGACGAAACAATCTGATGCTGCAGCAGAATCCGAGTCAAACTACAAGTCCAAAGGTGTTACATCACCTCCACTTGGGCCCATTGGCCTTGTACGACCTAGATTTAGTTTTAGGCTGCCTTGGGACGTCCTCCCACCTCCTTGGCCGCCACCCCTTGCTCCTATATAAGTAGATCCATCTAGTAGCTTTTCCTTGGGATTTGTTTAGTTAAAAGTTAGCCATTGCAACTTCGTGTACTTCGTTTGTGTCCAACGACCAGACCAAGACCGCTTACGGATCCCCACCATTATCAATACCTCATATATATTTGCAATATTCAGATTGCTTTATCATATTCTTGCTCGTTCTTCGATTGCTTGCAGGAATAGACCTTCGTGGTCAGGCTGACCGTGCTTCCGGCATCATCAGTAACCTCAGGAGATTGGTTTAGCGATTGCTAAGGCGCAACGTCGTGCACGTTTGTAGTCGGATCGTCAAAGTCGTCTCCACCAAATCGATAGTTATCATCTCATCGAAAGATCGGGACACCCCGCCTCTATCAAGTGGTATCAGTTTTCAGGTTGCTCGGTGAGAAATTCCAGTTTTCCTAGATTAGATTTATTTTCTTACCTATTGTCCAAGAAAAAGCCACAAAAAAGAGTTAGATCTATTCATCCTTGGTCCAAGCCAGTCTGAGCCTTTGCAATTTTCTTTTCATTGCTTGCTCAGTTGAATTATCGGTTGCATCGTCGTGTCGAGTTGCTGGTCTTAGTGTCTAGTTCGTTTAGAGTTTCGAGTTCTGTTCACATTAGTCACGCCACCGCTGCATCATTATCTCTTTCGCTGTCCACCACCCATCCATCAATTTCCACCACGTGCTACCCACCATTCATTGTCATAATAATAGTTGAGATCGTTCACATCTTCACTTGATCCAATCTGCATCTTATCTAGTTTGTTTTGGAAAGAGGGAGAAAAAAAGAGAGAAAAAAACGAGAAAAAAAAGGAGAAAAAAAAGTCAGAGAGAAAAAAAAGGAGAGAAAGAAAAAAAAGTGTGAGGAAAAAAAAGAGAAGAAAAAAAAACAAAAAAATCGGCACAAACTTTTTCAGAGGAAAGTTGGAGACAAAGTTGTTGATATATCCTGCTTGGCTGTTGTTTCACCTCATTATCTTTACTGCCGTTGTGATCTTCACTTATATCTTGCTGTCCAGAGCTACTTAGTATCCTTCATTGATATTAGTTG
Source organism: Triticum aestivum (assembly GCF_018294505.1). Lineage (NCBI taxonomy): Eukaryota > Viridiplantae > Streptophyta > Magnoliopsida > Poales > Poaceae > Triticum > Triticum aestivum. The sequence continues at coordinate 88,599 of NW_025225095.1, forward strand.
TGCTACGACGTGACCTCATTAGTGTTCTAGGCTCGCGTCTCTAGTCCGGTCTAGCCTAGGACCAGCACAGTACCGTCGTTGAGCGTTTATTCAACATTGCATCTTTGAATTGATTATTGCTAATCTTTTGCTACCATATATAGCCAACCCAGCTCCACATATTTCTACACCGTGTATACGTACGCTCCCCTGGCAATCGCTTTACTCAATATTCGGAGTTACTTGACACCGCTGGTTGCCGATCACCGCCTGCTGCATGGTAAGAACTTGTAAGACATTGATATTTGCTTTATTGTGAGCGTTTTACCACCACATCCTAGTAGTTATAGGAACATTATTTTTGGGTTTTGTTTCTTGTTCTACTAATCATGACAGGATCCAGAGTCAATTCATGGGCTTTGTCGATCGCGGGAGACGTGCCACCACCTTTGCAAATACCACAACCGTCACGAGAGGTGCACAAACATCCAAATGCACATGATCAGGTTAATGTATCTATACCACCATTTAATTGCCGTTTTAAACCTGCTTTATATATTGAATGGGAGTTCGACATAAAAAATATATTTGCTTCCCATAATTTCAATGAACATAAAAAGGTTAAGGTTGCGGTTGGTTCTTTCACTGGTTATGCTTTGGTTTGGTGGAGTGAATATTGTCGGTTACACCCTGATTATATACCTACTACTTGGGATGATTTGAAACTTGCCATGCGACATACTTTCGTCCCTGCTTATTATACTCGTGACATGATTAAGAAGTTGCAACACTTAAAACAAGGTAGTGAAACTGTAACAAAATATTATGATGATTTACAAACTACCTTGTTGCATTCCTCTTTAGAAGAAAGTGAAGATGATTTTATGGATAGATTTTGGGGAGGATTAAACCGTGATATTCAAGAGATACTAATTCATGAAGAGTGTTATCCTATGGACCATTTGTTTCATCTTGCTTGCAAAGCTGAACAGGAAATAAAACGACGTGTTGGCCACGAGGAGAACAAGCACACGGTGCACATTCCAAGAGTTGATATGATTGTTCCTTCAACTACTCGGCATACTATGACAACCACATCCGTTGTTGTCAGGACTACATCACCTCCACCATGTGACACATCGCCCCCGAGAGTGGCTACATCATCTGAGTTGATCATAAGAGGTAATGACAAAGGTACTGATCTTCCATCTCTACATGAGAATGATGAATGCCTTGTCAATTTGAATGACCATCTGATGAGCTACCCACTACTTTGATCACACCACCTATTTTAGAGGACTACGTTGATAATTTGACTTTGCCATGTGATCAAACAACTGAAATACCAACAATTTTGAGTGCACCCATTGAATTAACTATTGATGCAAAAGAACCAATGTTTAATCATTTTGATATGACCTCTAATCTTGGTGATGATTCTGTGTTGAATGACTTATTGCATGTTTGCTTATTTAAGCATGTTGTAGCATGTAAATTTGATGCAAGTAAGGTTTATTCACCAATGTTGGGATGGTTTAATGATGAACATTGTCAATCTTTTGAAATGAATAAGAGCTTCACTTATATGTGCAAACTGAGTTGCAATATTTTCATGCCTTCTACTTCTTGTGCTAATTTTTTGGCTTTAGATTTTATGAACTATGCAAGTTACTCATCTATTCATGTGTCATATATGCAAAAATCAAGGGAAGTAAAAATGGATGACATATACATATACAACATGTACACCTTGTCTCTTTTGTTAGCCACATTTCAGATTAAGCAACGCCGAGGAAGGCTTTATTTTCAAGAAGGGGAGGATGATGAGGACATGACTACCTTGGATATGACCAAAAATATTGCATATATGCATATTTGTCAGGTGATTTCTAGTGCAAACTATTCAATAATCTATTTGTGCTATCCAGAACAAAAATACTTCACACACTTTTGTGTTTTGTCTAATTGCAGGTGTATGGGACATTTGTACAATCCACATATGAAGATAAGGAAGAAAGAGATGTTTATTTGCTGTCCAAAAAGTTCTCTCACGTCACTTTTGGCCCAAGAGAAGATAGAGTCCAAGTCTCTCACGTTCTGGATTCAGATTCGGACTGCACAGACATACCTGACTCAAAACGCACACAAGTTTTTCATACGGACTCCGCATTGGGTGATTCTTTTTTTGGTGGAAACTAGATTTCGTGCACTTTCCAACCCAAGTGGAATCACCTTCAAATTCGTCCGGAGCGGTGAGTTGTGGACGAAACAATCTGATGCTGCAGCAGAATCCGAGTCAAACTACAGGTCCAAAGGTGTTACATCACCTCCACTTGGGCCCATTGGCCTTGTACGACCTAGATTTAGTTTTAGGCTACCTTGGGACGTCCTCCCACCTCCTTGGCCGCCACCCCTTGCTCCTATATAAGTAGATCCATCTAGTAGCTTTTCCTTGGGATTTGTTTAGTTAAAAGTTAGCCATTGCAACTTCGTGTACTTCGTTTGTGTCCAACGACCAGACCAAGACCGCTTACGGATCCCCACCATTATCAATACCTCATATATATTTGCAATATTCAGATTGCTTTATCATATTCTTGCTTGTTCTTCGATTGCTTGCAGGAATAGACCGTGCTTTCGGCATCGTCAGTAACCTCAGGAGATTGGTTTAGCGATTGCTAAGGCGCAACGTCGTGCTCATTTGTAGTCGGATCGTCAAAGTCATCTCCACCAAATCGATAGTTATCATCTCATCGAAAGATCGGGACCACCGCCTCTATCACTGAAGAGGGACACGGCTCGCTCGGCGGAGGGCTGTTTCCCGACGTGGAGGTAGTCGGTGTTGTTGTCGTTGTTGCAGAGGTGTGGCAGGAGCAGCCGGTGGTGGTGGTGGAAAACGCGAAAGCAATTCAGCAAACTTTTATCGAGCTTTGTTTCAAACGTCTTCTCCATGCCATCTATCTTCTCCATGGCCTCTTCAAATCTGTTTATCACATCTTGCACCTGTACACTCATCATTTGCTGAAACGTATCATGAAGCTCCTTGTTCGTCAAGTTCTCCCAGTCAGTCTCGTTGGATTGTGATCCTGGCATGGTTAGCAGCAATAGAAACACACAAGAATATGATCCTACAGACTACTAACAAGTGGTGGTGGTGGCGGGTGTCACAAATCCGTCAAGCAAATCTCAAATTCTTACCAGTTCTTACCCAGCAGCAGGCGGTGATCGGCAACCGTTATAGTCAAAACTCTCAAAAGCTTGGTGATAGAGGCAAGGGTGTCCCGTCTTTCGATGAGATGATGGATATCGCTTTGGTGGAAGTCGACTTTGATGATCCGACTACGAACGTGCGACGACGTCGCGCCTTAACAATCGCTAAACCAACTCCGAGAGGTTATTGACCACGCCGGAGCACGATCAACCTGACCACGAGGGTCTGTTTCCTGCGAGCAAACGAAGAACAAGCAAGAAACTAAGATTGCAATCTGGATATTGCGAATATAAGATGAAAGCTCTATTGATCAAGGTGGGGTTCTGTGACGCCTTTGTCTGGTCGTTGATGCTGCCTAAATTGGATACATTTGTTTTGCTTACAAATGAAGGGCCTAGCTTGGAGAAGGATGAACATTGGAGCAAGAACAAGCATGGAGGTGATGGCATGCGCAAGGGGAACAAGAACGGAGTTACAAGTGATGATTTCAGGACTTTGAAGCCACCATAATGGGTGCATGAAGCCTTGGACGAAATATACAAGATGCCACTTCATAAATTTCGTCCCGAGGCTATTTTAGGTGCTGCGTCACCTTATTATTAGGCCAGACCCATGTAAATTCGAAATACATAAGTATAGGCTATTTTTAGAGTCTGTATGTGTGGGGAAACAAGAGATAGGGTTGATTTCGGACCCCTCCACCAAGGGCCACGAAATTCCCCCCTCTTCCTCCATATATACAGCCCTTAGGGCATCGTTTAGACTTTGGGTTTTGTTTAGATTAAAAGTTCGCCATAGCTGCAACTTCGCGTACTTCGTTTGTGTTCAACGACCAGACAAAGGCGTCACAGAACCCCACCTTGATCAATAAAGCTTTCATCTTATATTCGCAATATCCAGATTGCAATCTCAGTTTCTTGCTTGTTCTTCGTTTGCTCGCAGGAAACAGACCCTCGTTGATGAGGACATCAATACAATTGTTACACCCACAGCCCCTACTGCTATACATACTGGACCAATTACTAGAGCTCGTGCACGCCAACTAAATTACCAGGTACTTTCGTTTCTTGGTAATGATTCTAATGTTCATGAGAATATGATGCTGCCTAAATTGGATACATTTGTTTTGCTTACAAATGAAGGGCCTAGCTTGGAGAAGGATGAACATTGGAGCAAGAACAAGCATGGAGATGATGGCATGCGCAAGGGGAACAAGAACGGAGTTACAAGTGATGATTTCAGGACTTTGAAGCCACCATAATGGGTGCATGAAGCCTTGGACGAAATATACAAGATGCCACTTCATAAATTTCGTCCCGAGGCTATTTTAGGTGTTGCGTCACCTTATTATTGGGCCAGGCCCATGTAATTTCGAAATACATAAGTATAGGCTATTTTTAGAGTCCGTATGTGTGGGGAAACAAGAGATAGGGTTGATTTCGGATCCCTCCACCAAGGGCCACGAAATTCCCCCCCTCTTCCTCCATATATACAGCCCTTAGGGCATCGTTTAGACTTTGGGTTTTGTTTAGATTAAAAGTTCGCCATAGCTGCAACTTCGCGTACTTCGTTTGTGTTCAACGACCAGACAAAGGCGTCACAGAACCCCACCTTGATCAATAAAGTTTTCATCTTATATTCGCAATATCCAGATTGCAATCTCAGTTTCTTGCTTGTTCTTCGTTTGCTCGCAGGAAACAGACCCTCGTGGTCAGGTTGATCGTGCTCCGGCGTGGTCAATAACCTCTCGGAGTTGGTTTAGCGATTGCTAAGGCGCGACGTCCTCGCACGTTCGTAGTCGGATCGTCAAAGTCGTCTCCACCAAATCGATAGTTATCATCTCATCGAAAGATCGGGACACCCCGCCTCTATCATCTACATAGGCTGATTATGTTGATTGTGATGTGGTACCTATGCAAGCATGTTCCTTATTACTTGGTAGACCATGGCAATTTGATAAAAATTCTGTACACCATGGTAGAAACAATCACTATACTCTTGTTCATAAGGATAAAAATATTACTTTGCTTCCTATGACTCCTGATTCCATTTTGAAAGATGATATTAATAGAGCTAATAAAGCAAAACAGGAGACGAATAAGAGTGAAAATCAGATTGTGGCAAAAGAATTTGAGCAACAAATGAAGCCTAATAATAAACCATCTAGTGTTGCTTCTGAAATTAAATTGAAAAGTGCATGTTTATTTGCCACCAAATCTGATATTGATGAGCTAGATTTCAGCAAATCTGTTTGCTATGCTTTTGTGTGCAAAGAGGCATTATTTTCATTCGAGGACGTGCCTTCCTCTTTGCCTCCTGCTGTCACTAACATTTTGCAGGAGTTCGCTGACGTCTTTCCACAAGACGTGCCACCGGGATTACTGCCTATTCGAGGGATTGAGCATCAGATTGACTTAATTCCCGGTGCTTCACTGCCAAACCGTGCACCATACCGTACCAATCCAGAGGAGACGAAGGAGATTATGGGTCAAGTACAAGAGCTTCTCGACAAAGGTTATATACGCGAATCCCTTAGTCCTTGTGCTGTTCCTATTATTCTAGTGCCGAAAAAGGATGGTACATCACGTATGTGTGTTGATTGTAGAGTGATAGAGGCAAAGGTGTCCCGTCTTTCGATGAGATGATGGATATCGCTTTGGTGGAAGTCGACTTTGACGATCCGACTACGAACGTGCGAGGACGTCGCGCCTTAGCAATCGCTAAACCAACTCCGAGAGGTTATTGACCACGCCGGAGCACGATCAACCTGACCACGAGGGTCTGTTTCCTGCGAGCAAACGAAGAACAAGCAAGAAACTGAGATTGCAATCTGGATATTGCGAATATAAGATGAAAGCTTTATTGATCAAGGTGGGGTTCTGTGACGCCTTTGTCTGGTCGTTGAACACAAACGAAGTACGCGAAGTTGCAGCTATGGCGAACTTTTAATCTAAACAAAACCCAAAGTCTAAACGATGCCCTAAGGGCTGTATATATGGAGGAAGAGGGGGGAATTTCGTGGCCCTTGGTGGAGGGGTCCGAAATCAACCCTATCTCTTGTTTCCCCACACATACGGACGCTAAAAATAGCCTATACTTATGTATTTCGAAATTACATGGGCCTGGCCCAATAATAAGGTGACGCAGCACCTAAAATAGCCTCGGGACGAAATTTATGAAGTGGCATCTTGTATATTTCGTCCAAGGCTTCATGCACCCATTATGGTGGCTTCAAAGTCCTGAAATCATCACTTGTAACTCCGTTCTTGTTCCCCTTGCGCATGCCATCATCTCCATGCTTGTTCTTGCTCCACTGTTCATCCTTCTCCAAGCTAGGCCCTTCATTTGTAAGCAAAACAAATGTATCCAATTTAGGCAGCATCATATTCTCATGAACATTAGAATCATTACCAAGAAACGAAAGTACCTGGTAATTTAGTTGGCGTGCACGAGCTCTAGTAATTGGTCCAGTATGTATAGCAGCAGGGGCTGTGGGTGTAACAATTGTATTGATGTCCTCATCATACTCCCCTTCTTGAAATGAAGTCGTCCTCGACGGAAGTTCATCTTCCTCACCCAAATAAGGCTTCAAATCTGCAATGTTAAAAGTGGGACTAACCCCAAAATCTGCAGGCAGCTCAAGTTTATATGCATTATCATTTATTTTCTCTAACACCTTAAAGGGACCGTCAGCACGTGGCATTAGCTTTGATTTGCGCAAATCAGGAAATCTATCCTTACGCAAATGTAACCAAACAAGATCTCCAGGTGCAAACACAACATGTTTTCTAATCTTAACTCCAGCAAGTTTATATTTAGCATTCATACGCTCAATGTTTTCCTTAGTTAACTCATGCATTTTTAAAATCAATTCAGCACGTTGTTTAGCATCAAAATTAACCTTCTCCGAAGATGGAAGAGGCAACAAATCAATAGGTGCACGAGGTAGGAAACCATACACAACTTCAAAAGGGCACATCTTAGTAGTAGAATGCAATGAACGATTATAAGCAAATTCAATATGAGGCAAGCATTCCTCCCACATTTTCTTATTATTCTTCAAAACAGCCCTAAGCATAGTAGACAACGTTCTATTGACTACTTCAGTTTGTCCATCAGTTTGGGGGTGACAAGTAGTACTAAAAAGCAGTTTAGTCCCCAACTTAGCCCATAAACATCTCCAAAAGTGGCTAAGAAATTTAGTATCACGATCTGAAACAATAGTATTTGGCACACCATGATGAGGACATCAATACAATTGTTACACCCACAGCCCCTGCTGCTATACATACTGGACCAATTACTAGAGCTCGTGCACGCCAACTAAATTACCAGGTACTTTCGTTTCTTGGTAATGATTCTAATGTTCATGAGAATATGATGCTGCCTAAATTGGATACATTTGTTTTGCTTACAAATGAAGGGCCTAGCTTGGAGAAGGATGAACATTGGAGCAAGAACAAGCATGGAGATGATGGCATGCGCAAGGGGAACAAGAACGGAGTTACAAGTGATGATTTCAGGACTTTGAAGCCACCATAATGGGTGCATGAAGCCTTGGACGAAATATACAAGATGCCACTTCATAAATTTCGTCCCGAGGCTATTTTAGGTGCTGCGTCACCTTATTATTGGGCCAGGCCCATGTAATTTCGAAATACATAAGTATAGGCTATTTTTAGCGTCCGTATGTGTGGGGAAACAAGAGATAGGGTTGATTTCGGACCCCTCCACCAAGGGCCACGAAATTCCCCCCTCTTCCTCCATATATACAGCCCTTAGGGCATCGTTTAGACTTTGGGTTTTGTTTAGATTAAAAGTTCGCCATAGCTGCAACTTCGCGTACTTCGTTTGTGTTCAACGACCAGACAAAGGCGTCACAGAACCCCACCTTGATCAATAAAGCTTTCATCTTATATTCGCAATATCCAGATTGCAATCTCAGTTTCTTGCTTGTTCTTCGTTTGCTCGCAGGAAACAGACCCTCGTGGTCAGGTTGATCGTGCTCCGGCATGGTCAATAACCTCTCGGAGTTGGTTTAGCGATTGCTAAGGCGCGACGTCCTCGCACGTTCGTAGTCGGATCGTCAAAGTCGACTTCCACCAAAGCGAAATCCATCATCTCATCGAAAGACGGGACACCTTTGCCTCTATCACTCTTTGCCTCCTGCTGTCACTAACATTTTGCAGGAGTTCGCTGACGTTTTTCCACAAGACGTGCCACCGGGATTACCGCCTATTCGAGGGATTGAGCATCAGATTGACTTAATTCCCGGTGCTTCACTGCCAAACCGTGCACCATACCGTACCAATCCAGAGGAGACGAAGGAGATTATGCGTCAAGTACAAGAGCTTCTCGACAAAGGTTATATACGCGAATCCCTTAGTCCTTGTGCCGTTCCTATTATTCTAGTGCCGAAAAAGGATGGTACATCACGTATGTGTGTTGATTGTAGAGGCATTAATAATATTACTATTCGTTATCGTCATCCTATTCCTAGGCTAGATGATATGCTTGATGAATTGAGTGGCTCTACAATATTCTCCAAAGTTGATTTGCGTAGTGGCTACCATCAAATTCGTATGAAATTGGGAGATGAATGGAAAACAGCATTTAAAACTAAGTTTGGATTATATGAGTGGTTAGTCATGCCTTTTGGGTTAACTAATGCACCTAGTACTTTCATGAGATTAATGAACGAAGTTTTACGTGCTTTAATTGGACGATTTGTGGTAGTTTACTTTGATGACATATTGATTTATAGCAGATCTTTGGAAGAACATTTGGAACATTTACGTGCTGTTTTTATTGCTCTACGTGATGCACGTTTGTTTGGTAACCTTGGGAAGTGCACCTTTTGCACCGACCGAGTATCTTTTCTTGGCTATGTTGTTACTCCACAGGGAATTGAAGTTGATAAAGCCAAGATTGAAGCTATTGAGAGTTGGCCGCAGCCCAAAACGGTCACACAAGTGAGGAGTTTTCTTGGCCTCGCTGGATTCTATAGGCGTTTTGTGAGAGATTTCAGCACCATTGCTGCACCTCTCAATGAGCTTACAAAGAAAGATGTGCCTTTTCTTTGGGGTACCGCACAGGAAGAAGCCTTCTCCGTATTGAAAGATAAGTTGACACATGCTCCTTTACTCCAACTTCCTGATTTTAATAAGACTTTTGAGCTTGAATGTGATGCTAGTGGAATTGGATTAGGAGGTGTGTTATTACAAGATGGCAAACCCGTTGCATACTTTTCTGAAAAATTGAGTGGGCCTAGTCTGAATTATTCTACTTATGATAAAGAATTATATGCTCTTGTTCGGACTTTAGAAACATGGCAACATTATTTATGGCCCAAAGAATTTGTTATACATTCTGATCATGAATCTTTGAAACATATTAAAAGTCAAGCTAAACTGAATCGTAGACATGCTAAATGGGTTGAATTCATTGAGACTTTCCCTTATGTCATTAAACATAAGAAGGGAAAAGAAAATGTTATTGCTGATGCATTGTCTCGTCGCTATACTATGCTTTCACAACTTGACTTCAAAATATTTGGTTTGGAGACCATCAAATATCAATATGTGTATGATGCTGATTTTAAAGATGTAATGCAGAATTGTAAAGAAGGAAGAATGTGGAACAAGTTTGTCGTTAACGATGGATTTGTGTTTCGTGCTAACAAGCTATGCATTCCAGCTAGCTCCGTTCGTCTTTTGTTGTTGCAGGAAGCGCATGGAGGAGGATTAATGGGACATTTTGGCGTGAAGAAGACGGAGGACGTACTTGCTACACATTTCTTTTGGCCAAAGATGAGACGGGATGTTGAGCGTTTTATTGCTCGATGCACTACATGTCAAAAAGCTAAGTCACGACTCAATCCTCATGGTTTATATATGCCTTTGCCTGTACCTAGTGTTCCTTGGGAGGATATATCTATGGACTTTGTTTTAGGTTTACCTCGAACAAAGAAGGGGAGGGATAGCATATTTGTTGTCGTGGATAGATTCTCGAAAATGGCACACTTTATACCATGTCATAAAAGCGATGATGCTGTTCATGTTGCTGATTTGTTCTTTCGTGAAATTATTCGCTTGCATGGTGTGCCAAATACTATTGTTTCAGATCGTGATACTAAATTTCTTAGCCACTTTTGGAGATGTTTATGGGCTAAGTTGGGGACTAAACTGCTTTTTAGTACTACTTGTCACCCCCAAACCGATGGACAAACTGAAGTAGTCAATAGAACGTTGTCTACTATGCTTAGGGCTGTTTTGAAGAATAATAAGAAAATGTGGGAGGAATGCTTGCCTCATATTGAATTTGCTTATAATCGTTCATTGCATTCTACTACTAAGATCTGCCCTTTTGAAGTTGTGTATGGTTTCCTACCTCGTGCACCTATTGATTTGTTGCCTCTTCCATCTTCGGAGAAGGTTAATTTTGATGCTAAACAACGTGCTGAATTGATTTTAAAAATGCATGAGTTAACTAAGGAAAACATTGAGCGTATGAATGCTAAATATAAACTTGCTGGAGATAAGGGTAGAAAACATGTTGTGTTTGCACCTGGAGATCTTGTTTGGTTACATTTGCGTAAGGATAGATTTCCTGATTTGCGCAAATCAAAGCTAATGCCACGTGCTGATGGTCCCTTTAAGGTGTTAGAGAAAATAAATGATAATGCATATAAACTTGAGCTGCCTGCATATTTTGGGGTTAGTCCCACTTTTAACATTGCAGATTTGAAGCCTTATTTGGGTGAGGAAGATGAACTTCCGTCGAGGACGACTTCATTTCAAGAAGGGGAGGATGATGAGGACATCAATACAATTGTTACACCCACAGCCCCTGCTGCTATACATACTGGACCAATTACTAGAGCTCGTGCACGCCAACTAAATTACCAGGTACTTTCGTTTCTTGGTAATGATTCTAATGTTCATGAGAATATGATGCTGCCTAAATTGGATACATTTGTTTTGCTTACAAATGAAGGGCCTAGCTTGGAGAAGGATGAACATTGGAGCAAGAACAAGCATGGAGATGATGGCATGCGCAAGGGAAACAAGAACGGAGTTACAAGTGATGATTTCAGGACTTTGAAGCCACCATAATGGGTGCATCAAGCCTTGGACGAAATATACAAGACGCCACTTCATAAATTTCGTCCCGAGGCTATTTTAGGTGCTGCGTCACCTTATTATTGGGCCAGGCCCATGTAATTTCGAAATACATAAGTATAGGCTATTTTTAGAGTCCGTATGTGTGGGGAGACAAGAGATAGGGTTGATTTCGGACCCCTCCACCAAGGGCCACGAAATTCCCCCCCTCTTCCTCCATATATACAGCCCTTAGGGCATCGTTTAGACTTTGGGTTTTGTTTAGATTAAAAGTTCGCCATAGCTGCAACTTCGCGTACTTCGTTTGTGTTCAACGACCAGACAAAGGCGTCACAGAACCCCACCTTGATCAATAAAGCTTTCATCTTATATTCGCAATATCCAGATTGCAATCTTAGTTTCTTGCTTGTTCTTCGTTTGCTCGCAGGAAACAGACCCTCGTGGTCAGGTTGATCGTGCTCCGGCGTGGTCAATAACCTCTCGGAGTTGGTTTAGCGATTGCTAAGGCGCGACGTCCTCGCACGTTCGTAGTCGGATCGTCAAAGTCGACTTCCACCAAACGATATCCATCATCTCATCGAAAGATCGGGACCCTCGCCTCTATCACTCGTGGTCAGGTTGATCGTGCTCCGGCGTGGTCAATAACCTCTCGGAGTTGGTTTAGCGATTGCTAAGGCGCGACGTCCTCGCACGTTCGTAGTCGGATCGTCAAAGTCGACTGCCACTAAAGCGATATCCATCATCTCATCGAAAGACGGGACACCTTTGCCTCTATCAACGAGGGTCTGTTTCCTGCGAGCAAACGAAGAACAAGCAAGAAACTAAGATTGCAATCTGGATATTGCGAATATAAGATGAAAGCTTTATTGATCAAGGTGGGGTTCTGTGACGCCTTTGTCTGGTCGTTGAACACAAACGAAGTACGCGAAGTTGCAGCTATGGCGAACTTTTAATCTAAACAAAACCCATACACCTGCAATTAGACAAAACACAAAAGTGTGTGAAGTATTTTTGTTCTGGATAACCTAAATAGATTATTGAATAGTTTGCACTAGAAATCACCTGACAAATATGCATGTATGCAATATTTTTGGTCGTGTCCAAGGTAGTCATGTCCTCATCATCCTCCCCTTTTTAAAAACAAAGCCGTCCTCGGCGTTGCTTAATCTGAAATGTGGCTAACAAAAGAGACAAAGTATACATGTTGTATATGTATATGTCATCCATTTTTACTTCCCTTGATTTTTGCACATATGACACATGTATACATGAGTAACTTTCATAGATCATAAAATATAAAGCCAAAATATTATCATAAGTAGAAGGCATGAAAATATTGCAACTCAGTTTGCACATATAAGTGAAGCTCTTATTCATATCAAAAGATTGACAATATTCATCATTAAACCATCCCAACATTGGTGAATAAACCTTACTTGCATCAAATTTACATGCTACAACATGCTTAAATAAGCAAACATGCAGTAAGTCATTGGACACAGAATCATCACCAAGATTAGAGTTCATATCAAAATGATTAAACATTGGTTCTTTTGCATCAATAGTTAATTCAATGGGTGCACTCAAAATTGTTGGTATTTCAGTTGTTTGATCACATGATTCATTCATGATAGTAACACGATTCTCTAAAATAGATGGCGTGCTCAAATCAACAGGTAACTCAACACATGATGTATTTAAGTTAATTAGGGATGCATCATTCTCATGTGAAGTTATATGATCAATACCTTTACTATTACCTTCTCGCAAAGATGTAGCTGATGTCGGTATGGACAATGACAATGTACCATACACTTGAGATGATGTCGCACTCACAATCTGAGGTGTGGCTGCTCTAGTAGGTGCAACGGTGGAGGAGTCAACCGATGGTAGTGAGCATGAATTGGAATAGTAGTTGTTGTAGCCAGCCGATGCATCCTCCTGTAACTGTCTCTCAAAGGTACAAGCACGAACATACATACCAGTAATGCAACGAGGAATATACCTAAATCTTGCCTGAATATCATGGTTCAAACCACCAAAAAATCTATTCATTGTATCATCCTCAGATTCTTCTATGTCACAATGATGCATATAAGATTTGAACTCTTGGTAGTAAGCATGAACAGTGTTATTGCCTTGTTTAAATTGTTCAAATTTGCGAAGCAATTCACGACGATAGTAAGGAGGGAAAAATTGTTGTCTCATTACATGTTTCAAATATTTCCAAGTTGTGGGTTGGTTATCAATGTTTTTCTTACAATGCACACTCCACCAAACAGAAGCAAAACTAGTAAATGCTCTAGTGGCAGCTCGTACTCGCTCAAGTTCAGAAAAGTCATGGTAACTAAAAACTTGTTCTACTTCAAGCTTCCAATCTAGATAAATAGCATGATTAAATCAACCCTCAAATGATGGTAAAGAGATAACCTGACCATGTGCTTGTGTGTGTTGTCCCAACTCTCGTGATGGTGAGGATGTGTTCGTCGTCCAAGAACTTCTTTCTCCGGAACCTGTCATGATTAGTAGAAACAAGAAACAAAATTCGAGAATAATGTTCCTATGAACAACTAGGATGTGGTTGTAACGTGCTCACAGTAAAGCAAATATCAATATCTTACAAGTTCTTACCATGCGATAGGTGGTGACAGGCAACCAGCGGTGTTAAATAACTCCGAAGATTGTGTAAAGCGATTGCCAGGGGAACATACGTATACACGGTGTAGAAATATGTGGAGCTGGGTTGGCTATATATGGTAGCAAAAGATTAGCAATAATCAAATCAAAGATGCAATGTTGAATAAACGCTCAACGACGGTACTGTGCTGGTCCTAGGCCAGACCAAACTAGAGACGCGAGCCTAGAACACTAATGAGGTCATGTCGTAGCACAACTAGCATCAATAAAGGATATGAAGTAGCTCTGGACAGCAAGATATAAGTGAAGATCACAATAGCAATAGACCTATTTAGAAGCTGATGTTGAGGTGCCAAATACTGAACTAGCTTCTATAACTATTTAGATTCGGCTCGTCGCTAGCTTTCATTTGAGTACTCGCGGAGCCAAAACAGACTTCATATGAGGAAGTTATGCCTGTTTTACTGAACAGTGCACAAAACAGATTCCAATCCGAATTCAACTACGAGATTGAGTCTAGATAGATCCGAATTTTGTTTTTTTTTCTCCTCTCTTTTTTTGTCACACTTTTTTTTCTTTTCCTTTCTTTTTTTTTCTCTGACTTTTTTTTACTTTTTTTCTCTCGTTTTTTTTCTCTCTCCCTCTTTCCAAAACAAACTAGATAAGATGTAGATTGGATCAAGCGAAGAAGGGAACGATCTCAACTATGATTATGACAACGAACGGTGGGTAGCACGTGGAGGAAATTGATGGATGGGTGGTGGACAACGGAAGGGATAACGATGCAGTGGCGACGTGACTAATGTGAACAGAACTCGAAACTCTAAACGACCTAGACACTAAGACCAGCAACTCGACACGACGATGCAACCGATAATTCAACTATGCAAGCAATGAAAAGAAAATTGCAAAGGCTCAGACTGGCTTGGACAAAGGATGAATAGATCTAACTCTTTTTTGTGGATTTTTCTTGGACAATAGGTAAGAAAATAAATCTAATCTAGGAAAACTGGAAATTCTAACCGAGCAACCTGAAAACTGATACCACTTGATAGAGGCAAAGGTGTCCCGTCTTTCGATGAGATGATGGATATCGCTTTGGTGGAAGTCGACTTTGACGATCCGACTACGAACGTGCGAGGACGTCGCGCCTTAGCAATCGCTAAACCAACTCCGAGAGGTTATTGACCACGCCGGAGCACGATCAACCTGACCACGAGGGTCTGTTTCCTGCGAGCAAACGAAGAACAAGCAAGAAACTAAGATTGCAATCTGGATATTGCGAATATAAGATGAAAGCTTTATTGATCAAGGTGGGGTTTTGTGACGCCTTTGTCTGGTCGTTGAACACAAACGAAGTACGCGAAGTTGCAGCTATGGCGAACTTTTAATCTAAACAAAATCCATACACCTGCAATTAGACAAAACACAAAAGTGTGTGAAGTATTTTTGTTCTGGATAACCTAAATAGATTATTGAATAGTTTGCACTAGAAATCACCTGACAAATATGCATGTATGCAATATTTTTGGTCGTGTCCAAGGTAGTCATGTCCTCATCATCAATTGCCAGGGAGAGTCAGACGCACAACGTAGATGTATGTGGAGCTGGGAAGGCTTATAGTATGGTAGCAAAAAGGGTCAGCAATAATCAATTCAGAGATGCAAAGTTGAATAAACGCTCAACGACGGTACTGTGCTGGTCCTAGGCTAGACCGTGCTAGAGACGCGAGCCTAGAACACTAACAAAATCACGGCGCTGCACGTAAATAAGGGAAAAGCACACTCTGGAACTATTTTTTTTCGCTCTTTTTTTTGCGCTCCTTTTTTTTGCGCTCTTTTTTTTTGCGAAAAATCACTATAATGGCGAGTGTCTCAAAACTCTTCCCTCGTTAAACTGATAGGATGGGCACGAAATTTTTTTTTTCACTTTTTTCGGAAATCAGGGCAGCGACGACGAAAAAGTGTGACAAAAAATCACTATGATGGCACGTGGCTCAAAAGACTCAGAAAAGCCTAAAAATAGGATAGGGAAAAAAAATTTGCCCGTGAAAATTTTGGCCTAAAAACTGCCCGGGGGTCTCCAGACTCTTTTTTTTTTCGAGACCTACGCAGGCAAGGAAACACGAATCGGAATTTAGATTGATCTCAAGAACAAACCTAATATGAGAAGAACTCGGATTGGTGGTGGATATATGGTTGTGGTATATGGCAGCGGTGGTGGTATATGGTAGCGGTGGTGGTATATGGATACAGATTGGTGGTGGTATATGGATACAGATTGGTGGTGGTATATGGATATGAATTCAGAGCGGTGGCGGATAAGCAAAAGTGGTAGATGGGCGATGATGATGGTGCGGCGGCGGCGTGACAACTTATGACCAGAACTCGAAACTCTAAAAGACTAGACTCTAAGACCAGCAACTTGACACGACGATGCAACCGCAAATTCAACAAAGCAAAAACCCTAAAAAGATTATGCAAAGGCTCAGATTGGTTCGGATATGATGAACTAACCCTAAAAAATTTTTGTGGCTTTTTTGTGGACTGTAGGTATGAAGAACAGACTCGATCTAATCTACGAAAAACTGTAAAATCTCACCAAGCAACCTGGAAATCTGATACCACTTGATAGAGGCGAGGGTCTCGATGTTTCAATGAGATGGTGGCTATCGTTTACTGTGGGAGTCGACTTTGGCGATCCGACTACGAACGTGCGAGACGTCGCGCCTTAGCAATCGCTAAACCAACTTCCGAGGGTTATTGACCACGCCGCAGCACGATCAACCTGACCACGAGGGTCTGTTTCCTGCGAGCAAACGAAGAACAAGCAAGAAACTGAGATTGCAATCTGGACATTGCGAATATAAGATGAAAGCTTTATTGATCAAGGTGGGGTTCTGTGACGTCTTGGTCTGGTCGTTGGACACAAACGAAGTACGCGAAGTTGCAGCTATGGCGAACTTTTGATCTAAACAAAACCCAAAGTCTAAACGACGCCCTAAGGGCTGTATATATGGAGGAAGAGGGGGGGAATTTCGTGGCCCTTGAGGGTGGGGTCCGAAACCAACCCTAACTCTTGTTTCCCCACACATACGGACTCTAAAAATAGCCTATACTTAAGTATTTCGAAATTACATGGGCCTGGCCCATTAATAAGGTGACGCAGCACCTAGAATAGCCTATGGACGAATATTATGAAGTGGCATCTTGTATATTTCGTCCAAGGCTTCATGCACTCCTTATGGCGGCTTTAAAGTCCCGAAATCATCACTTGTAACTCCGTTCTTGATCCCCTTGCGCATGCCATCAACTCCATGTGTGTTCTTGCTCCAATGTTCATCCTTCTCCAAGCTAGGCCCTTCATTTGTAAGCAAAACAAATGTATCCAATTTAGGCAGCATCATAATCTCACGAACATTAGAATCATTACCAAGAAATGAAAGTACCTGGTAATTTAATTGGCGTGCGCGAGCTCTAGTAATTGGTCCAGTATATGTAACAGTAGGGGCTGTGGGTGTAACAATGGTATTGATGTCCTCATCACATCATTGACCACTTGAACGACTACTAGATTAATAGTGACAGTTATGGACATGGTCATATCGTCCTCCCTTCCTTCAAGCGAAACCGTCCTCGGTTTCGAATCAATTTCTTTAACCATATCTTCATCTATTGATTTTTCGGGCGCCACAAAAATTTCATCAACTTCATCTTCCTTTCCCTTTTTTGCTTCTTCTTGCTCCTTCATCTTTTGCAGTCATTCTTTCATCCAAGCCTTGAACAACTTCTTTTCCATAGACACAAGAACATATTTTTTGTCCCGATCAACAGTGTATGTGTTGGCAAGATAGTCATGTGTAACATTGTTTTCCTTGTACCATGGCCGTCCCAACAACATATGACACGAAACCATCGACACCGCAATTATGTCGCACAAAATCTCACAAGAAAATTTCCCAACTGAAAACAGTACCATAATTTGGTGTGTGATGTCAAGTTTGTCGTCGCACCTCCTCAAAATATACGGTCATGGATGTGGTGTCATTGATAGCTCCAGCTTCTCCACCATGTCGATGCCGACCGCGTTGACGGAACTGTCATGGTCAATCGTCATGGTGCAAACTCTCTCTCCCACTTTACAGTAGGTGTGAAAAAGGTAAGCACCATAACCTTTCTCCTCCAGCAAAAAATCACCGGAGAGCCTCCGGTAGCTCCTTGTTGACGGCGCGCTGGCCGTCTCCTCCGAAGTGCCGTGAGAAACGTCAGTCTCTGATACCACTTGATGTGGAGCAAACCTCGAGACGAGGGTCGATCCATTGTTGGCCCGATCTTTCACGGCACAAATCTCCATCGCAGCAAGAACAAGTCACGGGTTTACGAAGATGTTCGCAAATCCCACGGAAACAACATGCCAACCCCTCAATTTGAAGGAATAACGTGGACAAACCGTATAGGCTCAGCTTGTAATCTCCTACGCGTCGTGTCGCAGGAACTCACACGCCAGTAGAGATTTTGACAAGAATTCTCTAAACTCGATAATGGCCAACGGCCGAAACACACATGGTGTCTAATTCCATCACAAAATAACCTAATCTATCACATGACCCCGATGGCTTTATATATAGCCAAGTACTATATCTGGTGTGACCAACAAGCTGGCCGCACCCCTAATTATCTCATCTCCTAATTCAAAAGGAAAATAATCTGGACCTATCTAAACAACACTAGGACTCTCTTTCGTTGTTGATATGCCTTCTCGTAAAATCTGTAGGTGGACCCTAGCCAAGCGTCTTAAAGGATAATAATCTCCACCATAAAACCCTGTAGACATGCACCTGTAATTTTGGTGGTCTCGTGTAACAAAAATAGGAAATACAATCTCCTAGTATTTTCTTCGAATGATCTAATTCTGGTGGCTGAACCCAACCGAAGTAATACTCGACCAGGACTCCTTCCTGGCTGTTAGCAACAAACAGGACTCCTCCCTCGTGGATACACACGCTCCTCCTAATCTTTGACCCAAATGAGAATTGACCAAACGTGCTAGTGTAGGAATACATCCATGCATGCACACATGTACACATCTCCTTGGGTAATGCATGCATGTTCAACACCCTCTCTCCATCTTTACATGAGTGCATCCTTATCACTGGCATAGTATGCATGCATGTAACTTCTACAATGGAAACATCATTAACCACTTGAATGACTACTGGATTAATAGTGCCAGTTATGGACATTGTCATACTAGGCCACCACCAAACGCAGACAGCCAAGACGCCCCGACAGGGCCTGCTGGGTCTCATAGAGGCAAACTCGCCTCACCAACCGCTCCAACACGACCCACATTGTCAATCAGTGCGGTGTCGAGCCGCAAAGTGATTAAGTGGTATCCATTCGCCACATGGCAGCCATTTCCTATAGGAGGAACCCATGGATGACACCCGTCTTGCAACGTGTCAAGAGAACAGGCACGGAGTTGGCGACATAGCCCGGCAAGCCTTGCCAGGCAACCAACAATGTGACATTAAGCGGTGCATTAAATGTGCCCTATCAGCCCGCAGAGTTAGGTATGACAGCACTGTTTGCTATCTTATCATTGCATACTGACTACTTTGCCACTGTGGTTGCCCCTTGATCTATAATAGGAGGCCCATGGAAACCATAGAAAGGGTTAGAAGATTGGATAATCCACACCCCCATATGCGTGTAGTCGCTGCTGCCTGAGGCAACCCCTGCCGGGCAAGTGTAATGCGGATCACCACCACCTTTTCGACCATCTATCGGCCAAAGCAGGAGTAAGGTTTTATGCCTCGCGGCGGCCTAAACCTGGGTAAATCGCCTGTGTGATCTCTGCTGCGCTACACCACGCTCATCCGCTCTTTGTGCAATGCGTCGCCCCCTTGCCGAACCAGCAAGGGACCTCCTGGTCCCATAGGTGGCTATGGTTTTCCGTGACATCTTTGGCACGCCAGGTACGAGGCTCGCTTGCTGATGAGGACATCAATACAATTGTTACACCCACAGCCCCTGCTGTTATACATACTAGACCAATTACTAGAGCTCGTGCACGCCAACTAAATTACCAGTTACTTTCGTTTCTTGGTAATGATTCTAATGTTCATGAGAATATGATGCTGCCTAAATTGGATACATTTGTTTTGCTTACAAATGAAGGGCCTAGCTTGGAGAAGGATGAACATTGGAGCAAGAACAAGCATGGAGATGATGCCATGCGCAAGGGGAACAAGAACGGAGTTACAAGTGATGATTTCAGGACTTTGAAGCCACCATAATGGGTGCATGAAGCCTTGGACGAAATATACAAGATGCCACTTCATAAATTTCGTCCCGAGGCTATTTTAGGTGCTGCGTCACCTTATTATTGGGCCAGGCCCATGTAATTTCGAAATACATAAGTATAGGCTATTTTTAGAGTCCGTATGTGTGGGGAAACAAGAGATAGGGTTGATTTCGGACACCTCCACCAAGGGTCACGAAATTCCCCCCTCTTCCTCCATATATACAGCCCTTAGGGCATCGTTTAGACTTTGGGGGGTTTTGTTTAGATTAAAAGTTCGCCATAGCTGGAACTTTGCGTACTTCGTTTGTGTTCAACGACCAGACAAAGGCGTCACAGAACCCCACCTTGATCAATAAAGCTTTCATCTTATATTCGCAATATCCAGATTGCAATCTCAGTTTCTTGCTTGTTCTTCGTTTGCTCGCAGAAACAGACCCTCGTGGTCAGGTTGATCATGCCCCGACGTGGTCAATAACCTCTCAGAGTTGGTTTAGCAATTGCTAAGGCGCGACGTCCTCGCACGTTCATAGTTGGATCGTCAAAGTCGACTGCCACCAAAGCGATATCCATCATCTCATCGAAAGACGGGACACCTTTGCCTCTATCAAGTGGTATCAGATTTCCAGGTTGCTCGGCGAGATTTTACAGTTTTTCGTAGTTTAGATCGAGTCTGTTCTTCATACCTACAGTCCACGAAAAAGCCAAAAAAATAGGGTTAGTTCATCATATCCGAACCAATCTGAGCCTTTGCATAATCTTTTTAGGGTTTTGCTTTGTTGAATTTGCGGTTGCATCGTCGTGTCTAGTTGCTGGTCTTAGAGTCTAGTCTTTTAGAGTTTCGGGTTCTGGTCATAAGTTGTCACGCCGCCGCCGCACCATCATCATCGCCCCTGCCATCTACCACCACCGCTTATCCGCCACCGCTTCGAATCTGTATCCATATACCACCACCGCTGTCATATACCACCATCGCTGCCATCTACCTGATAGAGGCAGAGGTGTCCCGTCTTTCGATGAGATGATGGATATCGCTTTGGTGGAAGTCGACTTTGACGATCCGACTACGAACGTGCGAGGACGTCGCGCCTTAGCAATCGCTAAACCAACTTCGAGAGGTTATTGACCACGCTGGAGCATGATCAACCTGACCACGAGGGTCTGTTTCCTGCGAGCAAACGAAGAACAAGCAAGAAACTAAGATTGCAATCTGGATATTGTGAATATAAGATGAAAGCTTTATTGATCAAGGTGGGGTTCTGTGACGCCTTTGTCTGGTCGTTGAACACAAACGAAGTACGTGAAGTTGCAGCTATGGCGAACTTTTAATCTAAACAAAACCCCAAAGTCTAAACGATTCCCTAAGGGCTGTATATATGGAGGAAGAGGGGGGGGGGGATTTCGTGGCCCTTGGTGGAGGGGTCCGAAATCAACCCTATCTCTTGTTTCCCCACACATACGGACTCTAAAAATAGCCTATACTTATGTATTTCGAAATTACATGGGCCTGGCCCAATAATAAGGTGACGCAGCACCTAAAATAGCCTCGGGACGAAATTTATGAAGTGGCATCTTGTATATTTCGTCCAAGGCTTCATGCACCCATTATGGTGGCTTCAAAGTCCTGAAATCATCACTTGTAGCTCCGTTCTTGTTTCCCTTGCGCATGCCATCATCTCCATGCTTGTTCTTGCTCCAATGTTCATCCTTCTCCAAGCTAGGCCCTTCATTTGTAAGCAAAACAAATGTATCCAATTTAGGCAGCATCATATTCTCATGAACATTAGAATCATTACCAAGAAACGAAAGTACCTGGTAATTTAGTTGGCGTGCACGAGCTCTAGTAATTGGTCCAGTATGTATATGATAGAGGCGGGGTGTCCCGATCTTTCGATGAGATGATAACTATCGATTTGGTGGAGACGACTTTGACGATCCGACTACAAACGTGCACGACGTTGCGCCTTAGCAATCGCTAAACCAATCTCCTGAGGTTACTGACGATGCCGGAAGCACGGTCAGCCTGACCACGAAGGTCTATTCCTGCAAGCAATCGAAGAACGAGCAAGAATATGATAAAGCAATCTGAATATTGCAAATATATATGAGGTATTGATAATGGTGGGGATCCGTAAGCGGTCTTGGTCTGGTCGTTGGACACAAACGAAGTACACGAAGTTGCGTTGGCTAACTTTTAACTAAACAAATCCCAAGGAAAAGCTACTAGATGGATCTACTTATATAGGAGCAAGGGGTGGCGGCCAAGGAGGTGGGACGACGTCCCAAGGCAGCCTAAAACTAAATCTAGGTCGTACAAGGCCAATGGGCCCAAGTGGAGGTGATGTAACACCTTTGGACTTGTAGTTTGACTCGGATTCTGCTGCAGCATCAGATTGTTTCGTCCACAACTCAACGCTCCGGACGAATTTGAAGGTGATTCCAATTGGGTTGGAAAGTGCACGAAATCTAGTTTCCAACAAAAAAAGAATCACCCAATTCGGAGTCCGTATGAAAAACTTGTGTGCGTTTTGAGTCAGGTGTGTCTGTGCAGTCCGAATCTGAATCCAGAACGTGAGAGACTTGGACTCTATCTTCTCTTGGGCCAAAAGTGACGTGAGAGAACTTTTTGGACAGCAAATAAACATCTCTTTTTTCCTTATCTTCATATGTGGATTGTACAAATGTCCCATACACCTGCAATTAGACAAAACACAAAAGTGTGTGAAGTATTTTTCTTCTGGATAACATAAATAGATTATTGAATAGTTTGCACTAGAAATCACCTGACAAATATGCATATATGCAATATTTTTGGTCATATCCAAGGTAGTCATGTCCTCATCAGTATAGCAGCAGGAGCTGTGGGTGTAACAATTGTATTGATGTCCTCATCATCCTCCCCTTCTTGAAATGAAGTCGTCCTCGACGGAAGTTCATCTTCCTCACCCAAATAAGGCTTCAAATCTGCAATGTTAAAAGTGGGACTAACCCCAAAATCTGCAGGCAGCTCAAGTTTATATGTATTATCATTTATTTTCTCTAACACCTTAAAGGGACCATCAGCACGTGGCATTAACTTTGATTTGCGCAAATCAGGAAATCTATCCTTACGCAAATGTAACCAAACAAGATCTCCAGGTGCAAACACAACATGTTTTCTACCCTTATCTCCAGCAAGTTTATATTTAGCATTCATGCGCTCAATGTTTTCCTTAGTTAACTCATGCACTTTTAAAATCAATTCAGCACGTTGTTTAGCATCAAAATTAACCTTCTCCGAAGATGGAAGAGGCAACAAATCAATAGGTGCACGAGGTAGGAAACCATACACAACTTCAAAAGGGCACATCTTAGTAGTAGAATGTAATGAACGATTATAAGCAAATTCAATATGAGGCAAGCATTCCTCCCACATTTTCTTATTATTCTTCAAAACAGCCCTAAGCATAGTAGACAACGTTCTATTGACTACTTCAGTTTGTCCATCCGTTTGGGGGTGACAAGTAGTACTAAAAAGCCGTTTAGTCCCCAACTTAGCCCATAAACATCTCCAAAAGTGGCTAAGAAATTTAGTATCACGATCTGAAACAATAGTATTTGGCACACCATGCAAGCAAATAATTTCACGAAAGAACAAATCAGCAACATTAACAGCATCATCGCTTTTATGACATGGTATAAAGTGTGCCATTTTCGAGAATCTATCCACGACAACAAATATGCTATCCCTCCCCTTCTTTGTTCGAGGTAAACCTAAAACAAAGTCCATAGATATATCCTCCCAAGGAACACTAGGTACAGGCAAAGGCATATATAAACCATGAGTATTGAGTCGTGACTTAACTTTTTGACATGTAGTGCATCGAGCAATAAAACGCTCAACATCCCGTCTCATCTTTGGCCAAAAGAAATGTGTAGCAAGTACGTCCTCCGTCTTCTTCACGCCAAAGTGTCCCATTAATTCTCCTCCATGCGCCTCCTGCAACAACAAAAGACGAACGGAGCTAGCTGGAATGCATAGCTTGTTAGCACGAAACACAAATCCATCGTTAACAACAAACTTGTTCCACATTCTTCCTTCTTTACAATTCTGCATTACATCTTTAAAATCAGCATCATGCACATATTGATCTTTGATGGTCTCCAAACCAAATATTTTGAAGTCAAGTTGTGAAAGCATAGTATAGCGACGAGACAAAGCATCAGCAATAACATTTTCTTTTCCCTTCTTGTGTTTAATGACATAAGGGAAAGTCTCAATGAATTCAACCCATTTAGCATGTCTACGATTCAGTTTAGCTTGACTTTTAATATGTTTCAATGATTCATGATCAGAATGTATAACAAATTCTTTGGGCCATAAATAATGTTGCCATGTTTCTAAAGTCCGAACAAGAGCATATAATTCCTTATCATAAGTAGAATAATTCAGACTAGGCCCACTCAATTTTTCAGAAAAGTATGCAACAGGTTTGCCATCTTGTAATAACACACCTCCTAATCCAATTCCACTAGCATCACATTCAAGCTCAAAAGTCTTATTAAAATCAGGAAGTTGGAGTAAAGGAGCATGTCTCAACTTATCTTTCAATACCGTGAAGGCTTCTTCCTGTGCGGTACCCCAAAGAAAAGGCACATCTTTCTTTGTAAGCTCATTGAGAGGTGCAGCAATGGTGCTGAAATCTCTCACAAAACGCCTATAGAATCCAGCGAGGCCAAGAAAACTCCTCACTTGTGTGACCGTTTTGGGCTGCGGCCAACTCTCAATAGCTTCAATCTTGGCTTTATCAACTTCAATTCCCTGTGGAGTAACAACATAGCCAAGAAAAGATACTCGGTCGGTGCAAAAGGTGCACTTCCCAAGGTTACCAAACAAACGTGCATCACGTAGAGCAATAAAAACAGCACGTAAATGTTCCAAATGTTCTTCCAAAGATCTGCTATAAATCAATATGTCATCAAATTAAACTACCACAAATCGTCCAATGAAAGCACGTAAAACTTCGTTCATTAATCTCATGAAAGTACTAGGTGCATTAGTTAACCCAAAAGGCATGACTAACCACTCATATAATCCAAACTTAGTTTTAAATGCTGTTTTCCATTCATCTCCCAATTTCATACGAATTTGATGGTAGCCACTACGCAAATCAACTTTGGAGAATATTGTAGAGCCACTCAATTCATCAAGCATATCATCTAGCCTAGGAATAGGATGATGATAACGAATAGTAATATTATTAATGCCTCTACAATCAACACACATACGTGATGTACCATCCTTTTTCGGCACTAGAATAATAGGAACAGCACAAGGACTAAGGGATTCGCGTATATAACCTTTGTCGAGAAGCTCTTGTACTTGACGCATAATCTCCTTCGTCTCCTCTGGATTGGTACGGTATGGTGCACGGTTTGGCAGTGCAGCACCGGGAATTAAGTCAATCTGATGCTCAATCCCTCGAATAGGCGGTAATCCCGGTGGCACGTCTTGTGGAAAAACATCAGCGAACTCCTGCAAAATGTTAGTGACAGCAGGAGGCAAAGAGGAAGGCACGTCCTCGAATGAAAATAATGCCTCTTTGCACACAAAAGCATAGCAAACAGATTTGCTGAAATCTAGCTCATCAATATCAGATTTGGTGGCAAATAAACATGCACTTTTCAATTTAATTTCAGAAGCAACACTAGATGGTTTATTATTAGGCTTCATTTGTTGCTCAAATTCTTTTGCCACAATCTGATTTTCACTCTTATTCTTCTCCTGTTGTGCTTTATTAGCTCTATTAATATCATCTTTCAAAATGGAATCAGGAGTCAGAGGAAGCAAAGTAATATTTTTATCCTTATGAACAAGAGTATAGTGATTGTTTCTACCATGGTGTACAGAATTTTTATCAAATTGCCATGGTCTACCAAGTAATAAGGAACATGCTTGCATAGGTACCACATCACAATCAACATAATCAGCATAGGTAGAGATACTAAAATGCACACGAACAGTACGTGTTACCTTAACCTTGCCGCTGTTGTTGAACCATTGGATGTAGTAAGGATGTGGATGTGGTCTTGTGGTGAGAGAAAGCTTCTCCACCATCTCCATGCTAGCCAAGTTGTTGCAGCTCCCTCCGTCTATTATGACGCGCACAGAACGTTCCTTCACAACTCCCTTGGTATGGAACAAATTGTGCCTCTGATTTTGCTCAGCTTGTGTGACCTG
The DNA here is from genome assembly GCF_018294505.1 of Triticum aestivum. NCBI lineage: Eukaryota > Viridiplantae > Streptophyta > Magnoliopsida > Poales > Poaceae > Triticum > Triticum aestivum. The sequence goes on from NW_025225095.1 coordinate 115,069, forward strand.
CACACTCAAAACACGTTGAGCAACTAAACATTCATACCTGTCAGCGTCTTCAGGAGCCATGTATTGCGTCTCATGATCAGAATCATCTCCACCATGTTCTTCACGTGTAATAAAAGCCAATGTCTCGTCATCATAGTCACTAGCGGACTCATATCCACCATCCGCGGTAGCAATCATCACACGCGGAGATTTGCATTCCCTCGCATAATGACCTCCTCCCTTACAACGACGACAAATAATATCACTTGTGTGCCCTGTTGATGCCATGGAAGAAGAAGAACGATGTGCAGGACCCGCAGGTGCGCTCTTGGAAGATAATGGTGGTTGTGCCTGTTTTCTTGTATCACGGCTGGAGGTGGCACCGGATGGAGGTGCTGGTGCAGTTGTAATTCCTGATAATATTCTTCTACAGAATTTTTCCCTTGTCTTAAACGCTGCCATTTTTGAAGCAATTCACGTTGATAATATGGTGGAACCCAACGCGTACGCATAGCAGTTTTCAAAGCAGCGCAAGTGATAGAGGCGAGGGTGTCCCGATCTTTCGATGAGATGATAACTATCGATTTGGTGGAGACGACTTTGACGATCCGACTACAAACGTGCACGACGTTGCGCCTTAGCAATCGCTAAACCAACTCCGAGAGGTTATTGACCACGCTGGAGCACGATCAACCTGACCACGAAGGTCTATTCCTGCAAGCAATCGAAGAACAAGCAAGAATATGATAAAGCAATCTGAATATTGCGAATATATATGAAGTATTGATAATGGTGGGGATCCGTAAGCGGTCTTGGTCTGGTCGTTGGACACAAACGAAGTACACGAAGTTGCAATGGCTAACTTTTAACTAAACAAATCCCAAGGAAAAGCTACTAGATGGATCTACTTATATAGGAGCAAGGGGTGGCGGCCAAGGAGGTGGGAGGACGTCCCAAGGCAGCCTAAAACTAAATCTAGGTCATACAAGGCCAATGGGCCCAAGTGGAGGTGATGTAACACCTTTGGACTTGTAGTTTAACTCGGATTCTGCTGCAGCATCAGATTGTTTCGTCCACAACTCAACGCTCCGGACGAATTTGAAGGTGATTCCAATTGGGTTGGAAAGTGCACGAAATCTAGTTTCCAACAAAAAAAGAATCACCCAATTTGGAGTCCGTATGAAAAACTTGTGTGCGTTTTGAGTCAGGTGTGTCTGTGCAGTCCGAATCTGAATCCAAAACGTGAGAGACTTGGACTCTATCTTCTCTTGGGCCAAAAGTGACGTGAGAGAACTTTTTGGACAGCAAATAAACACCTCTTTCTTCCTTATCTTCATATGTGGATTGTACAAATGTCCCATACACCTGCAATTAGACAAAACACAAAAGTGTGTGAAGTATTTTTGTTCTGGATAACATAAATAGATTATTGAATAGTTTGCACTAGAAATCACCTGACAAATATGCATATATGCAATATTTTTGGTCATATCCAAGGTAGTCATGTCCTCATCATCCTCCCCTTCTTGAAAATAAAGCCGTCCTCGGTGTTGCTTAATCTGAAATGTGGCTAACAAAAAAGACAAGGTGTACATGTTGTATATGTATATGTCATCCATTTTTACTTCCCTTGATTTTTGCATATATGACACATGAATAGATGAGTAACTTGTATAGTTCATAAAATCTAAAGCCAAAAAATTAGCACAAGAAGTAGAAGGCATGAAAATATTGCAACTCAGTTTGCACATATAAGTGAAGCTCTTATTCATTTCAAAAGATTGACAATGTTCATCATTAAACCATCCCAACATTGGTGAATAAACCTTACTTGCATCAAATTTACATGCTACAACATGCTTAAATAAGCAAACATGCAATAAGTCATTCAACACAGAATCATCACCAAGATTACAGGTCATATCAAAATGATTAAACATTGGTTCTTTTGCATCAATAGTTAATTCAATGGGTGCACTCAAAATTGTTGGTATTTTAGTTGTTTGATCACATGGCAAAGTCAAATTATCAACGTAGTCCTCTAAAATAGGTGGTGTGATCAAAGTAGTGGGTAGCTCATCAGATGGTGCATTCAAATTGACAAGGCATTCATCATTCTCATGTAGAGATGGAAGATCAGTACCTTTGTCATTACCTCTTATGATCAACTCAGATGATGTAGCCACTCTCGGGGGCGATGTGTCACATGGTGGAGGTGATGTAGTCCTGACAACAACGGATGTGGTTGTCATAGTATGCCTAATAGTTGAAGGAACAATCATATCAACTCTTGGAATGTGCACCGTGCGCTTGTTCTCCTCGTGGCCAACACGTCGTTTTATTTCCTGTTCAGCTTTGCAAGCAAGATGAAACAAATGGTCCATAGGATAACACTCTTCATGAATTAGTATCTCTTGAATATCACGGTTTAATCCTTCCCAAAATCTATCCATAAAATCATCTTCACTTTCTTCTAAAGAGGAATGCAACAAGGTAGTTTGTAAATCATCATAATATTTTGTTACAGTTTCACTACCTTGTTTTAAGTGTTGCAACTTCTTAATCATGTCACGAGTATAATAAGCAGGGACGAAAGTATGTCGCATGGCAAGTTTCAAATCATCCCAAGTAGTAGGTATATAATCAGGGTGTAACCGACAATATTCACTCCACCAAACCAAAGCATAACCAGTGAAAGAACCAACCGCAACCTTAAACTTTTTATGTTCATTGAAATTATGGGAAGCAAATATATTTTTATGTCGAACTCCCATTCAATATATAAAGCAGGTTTAAAACGGCCATTAAATGATGGTATAGATACATTAACCTGATCATGTGCATTTGGATGTTTGTGCACCTCTCGTGACGGTTGTGGTATTTGCAAAGGTGGTGGCACGTCTCCCGCGATCGACAAAGCCCATGAATTGACTCTGGATCCTGTCATGATTAGTAGAACAAGAAACAAAACCCAAAAATAATGTTCCTATAACTACTAGGATGTGGTGGTAAAACGCTCACAGTAAAGCAAATATCAATGTCTTACAAGTTCTTACCATGCAGCAGGCGGTGATCGGCAACCAGCGGTGTCAAGTAACTCCGAATATTGAGTAAAGCGATTGCCAGGGGAGCGTACGTATACACGGTGTAGAAATATGTGGAGCTGGGTTGGCTATATATGGTAGCAAAAGATTAGCAATAATCAATTCAAAGATGCAATGTTGAATAAACGCTCAACGACGGTACTGTGCTGGTCCTAGGCTAGACCGGACTAGAGACGCGAGCCTAGAACACTAATAAGGTCACGGCGTAGCACAACTAGCATCAATGAAGGATACTAAGTAGCTCTTGACAGCAAGATATAAGTGAAGATCACAACGGCAGTGAAGATAATGATGAAAAACAACTGCCAAGCAGGATATACAACAACTCTCTCTCCAACTTTCCTCTTGAAAACTTTGAGACAATTTTCTGATAAATTCTTTCAAAGAATGCTACTAACTCAAGCTTTCCAATGCAAAAAGAATCACTCAATTCCGAGTTGATATGAGGAGTCAAAGAATTCTAAAACTGGCCTGAAAAATTGGAACAAGCTGTATTCACGAACTTCGGAGGGCAAAAAGACCTATTACAAAGCCGATTTTGAGGTGTCAAATATTGAACTAGCTTCTGCAACTATTTAGATGCGGCTCGTCGCTATCTTCAATTTGAGTACTCACGGAGCCAAAACTGACTTCGTATGAGGAAGATACACCTGTTTTACTGAACAGTGCGCAAAACAGATTCCAATCCGAATTCAGGTACGAGATTGATTCTAGATAGATCCAATTTTTTTTTCTCTCCTTTTTTTTCTCACGCTTTTATTTCTTTTTCTTCTCTCTCTTTTTCTTTTTTTCTTTCCTTTTTTCTCTTTTTTTTCTCTCTCTTTTTTTTTCTCCCTCTTTCCAAGACAAACTAGATAAGATGCAGATTGGATCAGGCGAAGATGTGAATGACCTCAACTATGATTATGACAATGAACAGTGCGTAGCACATGGTGGAAATTAATAGATGGGATGGTGGACGGCGGAAGGGATAATGATGCAGCGGCGGCGTGACTAATGTGAACAGAACTCGAAACTCTAAAGGAACTAGACACTAAGACCAGCAACTGACACGACGATGCAACCGATAATTCAACTATGCAAGCAATGAATAGAAAATTGCAAAGGCTCAGACTGGCTTGGATAAAGGATGAACAGATCTAACTTTTTTTTTTGTGGCTTTTTCTTGGACAATAGGTAAGAAAAAAATCTAATCTAGGAAAAATTGGAAATTCTCACCGAGCAACCTGAAAACTGATACCACTTGATAGAGGCGAGGGTGTCCCGATCTTTCGATGAGATGATAACTATCGATTTGGTGGAGACGACTTTGACGATCCGACTACAAACGTGCACGACGTTGCGCCTTAGCAATCGCTAAACCAACTCCGAGAGGTTATTGACCACGCTGGAGCACGATCAACCTGACCACGAAGGTCTATTCCTGCAAGCAATCGAAGAACAAGCAAGAATATGATAAAGCAATCTGAATATTGCGAATATATATGAAGTATTGATAATGGTGGGGATCCGTAAGCGGTCTTGGTCTGGTCGTTGGACACAAACGAAGTACACGAAGTTGCAATGGCTAACTTTTAACTAAACAAATCCCAAGGAAAAGCTACTAGATGGATCTACTTATATAGGAGCAAGGGGTGGCGGCCAAGGAGGTGGGAGGACGTCCCAAGGCAGCCTAAAACTAAATCTAGGTCATACAAGGCCAATGGGCCCAAGTGGAGGTGATGTAACACCTTTGGACTTGTAGTTTAACTCGGATTCTGCTGCAGCATCAGATTGTTTCGTCCACAACTCAACGCTCCGGACGAATTTGAAGGTGATTCCAATTGGGTTGGAAAGTGCACGAAATCTAGTTTCCAACAAAAAAAGAATCACCCAATTTGGAGTCCGTATGAAAAACTTGTGTGCGTTTTGAGTCAGGTGTGTCTGTGCAGTCCGAATCTGAATCCAAAACGTGAGAGACTTGGACTCTATCTTCTCTTGGGCCAAAAGTGACGTGAGAGAACTTTTTGGACAGCAAATAAACATCTCTTTCTTCCTTATCTTCATATGTGGATTGTACAAATGTCCCATACACCTGCAATTAGACAAAACACAAAAGTGTGTGAAGTATTTTTGTTCTGGATAACATAAATAGATTATTGAATAGTTTGCACTAGAAATCACCTGACAAATATGCATATATGCAATATTTTTGGTCATATCCAAGGTAGTCATGTCCTCATCACCAAGTAGTTGGAATAGGATATAATCTGCAATGTTCAGACCATCATACACATGCAAAACTAGTGAAAGCACAAACAGCAGCAGCAACTCGTCTTTCCTCAGGATATTGTAAACATGTAAATCGTTGTTCGGTTTCTAACTCCCAAGTAAGATATATATCAGGAACATATCTACCCTCAAATGGTGGAATATTCAATTTCAGTTTAGGAATATGGACATCATCTCGTACCTGAGGTGGTGGTGCAGACCTACCATTACGAATATATACCTGAGGTCGACCTGCTGGTGGTGGTGCTGGTGGCTGCTCGTATATCTGATTTTGATCAACCTCATCCTCATAATCGCCCGCATACTCATCATCCTCCTGGGTACCAGCAACAGCAGTAGCAGGAGCCACAGAAGTATCAACAGCAGCACCAACAGTTTGGCCAAACGCAAGAGGAACACGGCTTGCTCGGCGGAGGTCTGCTTCGCGACGTGGAGGTAGTCGTTGTTGTTGTTGTTGGAGAGGCGCGTTAGGTGCAGCGGGTGGTGGTGGAAGACGCGCGAGCAATTCATTAAACTTGTTATCGAGCTTTGTTTCGAACGTCTTCTCAAGGCCAGTGATCTTCTCCATGGCCTCTTCAAAATTGTTCAGCACATCTTGCACCTGTTCAGTCATCATTTGCTGAAACTTATCATGAAGCTCCTTGTTCGATAAATTCTCCCAGTCAATCTCGTCGGCTTCTGATCCTGGCATGGTTAGCAGCAATAGAAACACACAAGAATATGATCCTACAGACTACGAACAAGTGGTGGTGGTGGGTGTCACAAATCCGCCAAGCAAATCTCAAATTCTTACCAGTTCTTACCCAGCAGCAGGCGGTGATCGGCAACCGTTGTAGTCAAAAACTCTCAAAGCTTGGATAGAGCGATTACCAGGAAGAGTCAAACGCACGACGTAGATGTATGTGGAGCTGGGAAGGCTTATAATATGGTAGCAAAAAGGGTCAGCAATAATCAATTCAGAGATGCAAAGTGATGAGGACATGACTACCTTGGATATGACCAAAAATATTGCATATATGCATATTTGTCAGGTGATTTCTAGTGCAAACTATTCAATAATCTATTTATGTTATCCAGAACAAAAATACTTCACACACTTTTGTGTTTTGTCTAATTGCAGGTTGATCGTGCTCCAGCGTGGTCAATAACCTCTCGGAGTTGGTTTAACGATTGCTAAGGCGCAACGTCGTGCACGTTTGTAGTCGGATCGTCAAAGTCGTCTCCACGAAATCGATAGTTATCATCTCATCGAAAGATCGGGACACCCCGCCTCTATCAAGTGGTATCAGTTTTCAGGTTGCTCGGTGAGAATTTCCAGTTTTCCTAGATTAGATTTACTTTCTTACCTATTGTCCAAGAAAAAGCGACAAAAAAGAGTTAGATCTATTCATCCTTGGTCCAAGCCAGTCTGAGCCGTTGCAATTTTCTTTTCATTGATTGCATAGTTGAATTATCGATTGCATCGTCGTGTCGAGTTGCTGGTCTTAGTGTCTAGTTCGTTTAGAGTTTCGAGTTCTGTTCACATTAGTCACGCCACCGCTGCATCATTATCTCTTCCGCTGTCCACCACCCATCCATCAATTTCCACCACGTGCTACCCACCATTCATTGTCATAATAATAGTTGAGATCGTTCACATCTTCACTTGATCCAATCTGCATCTTATCTAGTTTGTTTTGGGAAGAGGGAGAAAAAAAGAGAGAAAAAAACGAGAAAAAAAAGGAAAAAAAGTCAGAGAAAAAAAAAGGAGAGAAAGAAAAAAAGTGTGAGGAAAAAAAAGAGAGAAGAAAAAAAAACAAAAAAATCGGCACAAACTTTTTCAGAGGAAAGTTGGAGACAAAGTTGTTGATATATCCTGCTTGGCTGTTGTTTCACCTCATTATCTTCACTGCTGTTGTGATCTTCACTTATATCTTGCTGTCAAGAGCTACTTAGTATCCTTCATTGATGCTAGTTGTGCTACGCCGTGACCTCATTAGTGTTCTAGGCTCGCGTCTCTAGTCCTGTCTAGCCTAGGACCAGCACAGTACCGTCGTTGAGCGTTTATTCAACATTGCATCTTTGAATTGATTATTGCTAATATTTTGCTACCATATATAGCCAACCCAGCTCCACATATTTCTACACCGTGTATACGTACGCTCCCCTGGCAATCGCTTTACTCAATATTCGGAGTTACTTGACACCGCTGGTTGCCGATCACCGCCTGCTGCATGGTAAGAACTTGTAAGACATTGATATTTGCTTTACTGTGAGCGTTTTACCACCACATCCTAGTAGTTATAGGAACATTATTTTTGGGTTTTGTTTCTTGTTCTACTAATCATGACAGGATCCAGAGTCAATTCATGGGCTTTGTCGATCGCGGGAGACGTGCCACCACCTTTGCAAATACCACAACCGTCACGAGAGGTGCACAAACATCCAAATGCACATGATCAGGTTAATGTATCTATACCACCATTTAATGGCCATTTTAAACCTGCTTTATATATTGAATGGGAGTTCGACATAAAAAATATATTTGCTTCCCATAATTTCAATGAACATAAAAAGGTTAAGGTTGTGGTTGGTTCTTTCACTGGTTATGCTTTGGTTTGGTGGAGTGAATATTGTCGGTTACACCCTGATTATATACCTACTACTTGGGATGATTTGAAACTTGCCATGCGACATACTTTCGTCCCTGCTTATTATACTCATGACATGATTAAGAAGTTGCAACACTTAAAACAAGGTAGTGAAACTGTAACAAAATATTATGATGATTTACAAACTACCTTGTTGCATTCCTCTTTAGAAGAAAGTGAAGATGATTTTATGGATAGATTTTGGGGAGGATTAAACCGTGATATTCAAGAGATACTAATTCATGAAGAGTGTTATCATATGGACCATTTGTTTCATCTTGCTTGCAAAGCTGAACAGGAAATAAAACAACGTGTTGGCCACGAGGAGAACAAGCGCACGGTGCACATTCCAAGAGTTGATATGATTGTTCCTTCAACTACTAGGCATACTATGACAACCACATCCGTTGTTGTCAGGACTACATCACCTCCACCATGTGACACATCGCCCCCGAGAGTGGCTACATCATCTGAGTTGATCATAAGAGGTAATGACAAAGGTATTGATCTTCCATCTCTACATGAGAATGATGAATGCCTTGTCAATTTGAATGCACCATCTGATGAGCTACCCACTACTTTGATCACACCACCTATTTTAGAGGACTACATTGATAATTTGACTTTGCCATGTGATCAAACAACTGAAATACCAACAATTTTGAGTGCACCCATTGAATTAACTATTGATGCAAAAGAACCAATGTTTAATCATTTTGATATGACCTCTAATCTTGGTGATGATTCTGTGTTGAATGACTTATTGCATGTTTGCTTATTTAAGCATGTTGTAGCATGTAAATTTGATGCAAGTAAGGTTTATTCACCAATGTTGGGATGGTTTAATGATGAACATTGTCAATCTTTTGAAATGAATAAGAGCTTCACTTATATGTGCAAACTGAGTTGGAATATTTTCATGCCTTCTACTTCTTGTGCTAATTTTTTGGCTTTAGATTTTATGAACTATGTGATGAGGACATCAATACAATTGTTACACCCACAGCCCCTGCTGCTATACATACTGGACCAATTACTAGAGCTCGTGCACGCCAACTAAATTACCAGGTACTTTCGTTTCTTGGTAATGATTCTAATATTCATGAGAATATGATGCTGCCTAAATTGGATACATTTGTTTTGCTTACAAATGAAGGGCCTAGCTTGGAGAAGGATGAACATTGGAGCAAGAACAAGCATGGAGATGATGGCATGCGCAAGGGGAACAAGAACGGAGTTACAAGTGATGATTTCAGGACTTTGAAGCCACCATAATGGGTGCATGAAGCCTTGGACGAAATATACAAGATGCCACTTCATAAATTTCGTCCCGAGGCTATTTTAGGTGCTGCGTCACCTTATTATTGGGCCAGGCCCATGTAATTTCGAAATACATAAGTATAGGCTATTTTTAGAGTCCGTATGTGTGGGGAAACAAGAGATAGGGTTGATTTCGGACCCCTCCACCAAGGGCCACGAAATTCCCCCCCCCCTCTTCCTCCATATATACAGCCCTTAGGGCATCGTTTAGATTTTGGGTTTTGTTTAGATTAAAAGTTCGCCATAGCTGCAACTTCGCGTACTTCGTTTGTGTTCAACGACCAGACAAAGGCGTCACAGAACCCCACCTTGATCAATAAAGCTTTCATCTTATATTCGCAATATCCAGATTGCAATCTTAGTTTCTTGCTTGTTCTTCGTTTGCTCGCAGGAAACAGACCCTCGTGGTCAGGTTGATCGTGCTCCGGCGTGGTCAATAACCTCTCGGAGTTGGTTTAGCGATTGCTAAGGCGCGACGTCCTCACACGTTCGTAGTCGGATCGTCAAAGTCGACTTCCACCAAAGCGATATCCATCATCTCATCGAAAGGCGGGACACCTTTGCCTCTATCAAGTGGTATCAGATTTCCAGGTTGCTCGGTGAGATTTTACAGTTTTTCGTAGTTTAGATCGAGTCTGTTCTTCATACCTACAGTCCACGAAAAAGCCACAAAAAAAAATTAGGGTTAGTTCATCATATCCGAACCAATCTGAGCCTTTGCATAATCTTTTTAGGGTTTTGCTTTGTTGAATTTGCGGTTGCATCGTCGTGTCTAGTTGCTGGTCTTAGAGTCTAGTCTTTTAGAGTTTCGAGTTCTGGTCATAAGTTGTCACGCCGCCGCCGCACCATCATCATCGCCCCTGCCATCTAACTCCACCGCTTATCCGCCACCGCTCTGAATCCGTATCCATATACCACCACCGATTCATATACCACCACCGATTCATATCCATATCCATATACTACCACCGCTACCACCACCGCTGCCATATACCACCACCATATATCCACCACCAATCCGAGTTCTTTGCTTATTAGGTTTGTTTTCGGGATCCATCTAGATTCCGATTCGTGTTTCCTTGCCGGAGTAGGTTTCGGAAAAAAAAAGAGTCGGGTAGCCACGCTCCGTTTAGGCCCAAAATTTTTTGAAAACGCATTTTTCGAAAAATTTTCTGGCTATCCTATTTTTAGGTGTTTCTGAGTGTTTTGAGACAGATGCCATTATAGGAAGTTTTTTTTGACCCGTTTCCAGTTTTTGGGTCCGGGCAGTCAAAAAAAAATATTGGTCAAAAAAATTTCGTGCCCATCCTGTCAGTTTGAGCTAAGAAGAGTTTTGAGACACTCGCCATTATAGTGATTTTTCGCAAAAAAAAAGCAACGCAAAAAAAAAAGAGCGAAAAAAAATTCAGAGTGTGCTTTTCCCTTGTTTACGTGCCGCGCCGTGATTTTGTTGGTGTTCTAGGCTCGCGTCTCTAGCACAGTCTAGCTTAGGACCAGCACAGTACCGTCGTTGAGCGTTTATTCAACTTTGCATCTCTGAATTGATTATTGCTGACCCTTTTTGCTACCATACTATAAGCCTTCCCAGCTCCACATACATCTACGTCGTGTGTTTGACTCTCCCTGGTAATCGCTCTATCCAAGCTTTGAGAGTTTTTGACTACAACGGTTGCCGATCACCGCCTGCTGCTGGGTAAGAACTGGTAAGAATTTGAGATTTGCTTGACGGATTTGTGATACACCACCACCACTTCTTAGTAGTCCGTAGGATCATATTCTTGTGTGTTTCTATTGCTGCTAACCATGCCAGGATCACAAGCCGACGAGATTGACTGGGAGAACTTATCGAACAAGGAGCTTCATGATAAGTTTCAGCAAATGATGACTGAACAGGTGCAAGATGTGCTGAACAATTTTGAAGAGGCCATGGAGAAGATTACTGGCCTTGAGAAGACGTTCGAAACAAAGCTCGATAACAGATTTAATGAACTGCTTGCGCGTCTTCCACCACCGGCTGCACCTGTCGCACCTCTGCAACAACAACAACTACGCCCCCTTCCGAATCAGTATGGACGAGCACAGCGTGTTCCTATTGAGCCAGGACAAAATTCTGGTGCCGCTGCTACTACTGTTGGTGCTTCTTTGGCTCCTGCTACTGCTGCTGCTGGTACCCAGGAGGATGATGATTATGTGGGAGATTATGAGAATGAGGTTGATCAAAATCCGAACTACGTGCAGCCACCAGCACCACCACCACCAGGTCGACCTCAGGTATATATTCGTAATGGTAGGCCTGCACCACCACCTCAGGTACGAGATGATGTCCATATTCCTAAACTGAAATTGAATATTCCACCATTTGAGGGTAGATATGTTCCTGATATATATCTTACTTGGGAGTTAGGAACTTAACAACGATTTACATGTTTACAATATCCTGAGGAGAGACGAGTTGCTGCTGCGGTTTGTGCTTTCACTAGTTTTGCATGTGTATGGTGGTCTGAACATTGTAGATTATATCCTATTCCAACTACTTGGGCTGCTTTGCGTACGCGTTGGGTTCCACCATATTATCAATGTGAATTGCTTCAAAAATTGCAGCGTTTAAGACAAGGGAAAAATTCTGTAGAAGAATATTATCAGGAATTACAAACTGGCATGATTAGATGTGGTATTGTTGAGGAGAATGAAGCTATGCTTGCACGTTTTCTGGGTGGATTAAATAGAGAGATTCAGACCATTCTAGACTATAAGGAGTATACTAATATCACTCGTTTATTCCATCTTGCTTGTAAAGCTGAACGTGAAGTGCAGGATTGATAGAGGCGGGGGTGTCCCGATCTTTCGATGAGATGATAATTATCGATTTGGTGAAGATGACTTTGACGATCCGACTACAAACGTGCACGACGTTGCGCCTTAGCAATCGCTAAACCAACTCCGAAAGGTTATTGACCACGCTGGAGCACAATCAACCTGACCACGAAGGTCTATTCCTGCAAGCAATCGAAGAACAAGCAAGAATATGATAAAAGCAATCTGAATATTGCGAGTATATATGAAGTATTGATAAAGGTGGGGATCCGTAAGCGGTCTTGGTCTGGTTGTTGGACACAAACGAAGTACCCGAAGTTGCAATGGCTAACTTTTAACTAAACAAATCCCAAAGTCTAAACGATGCCCTAAGGGCTGTATATATGGAGGAAGAGGGGGGAATTTCGTGGCCCTTGGTGGAGGGGTCCGAAATCAACCCTATCTCTTGTTTCCCCACACATACGGACTCTAAAAATAGCCTATACTTATGTATCTCGAAATTACATGGGCCTGGCCCAATAATAAGGTGACGCAGCACCTAAAATAGCCTCGGGACGAAATTTATGAAGTTGCATCTTGTATATTTCGTCCAAGGCTTCATGCACCCATTATGGTGGCTTCAAAGTCCTGAAATCATCACTTGTAACTCCGTTCTTGTTCCCCTTGCGCATGCCATCATCTCCATGCTTGTTCTTGCTCCAATGTTCATACTTCTCCAAGCTAGGCCCTTCATTTGTAAGCAAAACAAATGTATCCAATTTAGGCAGCATCATATTCTCATGAACATTAGAATCATTACCAAGAAACGAAAGTACCTGGTAATTTAGTTGGCGTGCACGAGCTCTAGTAATTGGTCCAGTATGTATAGCAGCAGGGGCTGTGGGTGTAACAATTGTATTGATGTCCTCATCATCCTCCCCTTCTTGAAATGAAGTCGTCCTCGACGGAAGTTCATCTTCCTCACCCAAATAAGGCTTCAAATCTGCAATGTTAAAAGTGGGACTAACCCCAAAATCTGCAGGCAGCTCAAGTTTATATGCATTATCATTTATTTTCTCTAACACCTTAAAGGGACCATCAGCACGTGGCATCAACTTTGATTTGCGCAAATCAGGAAATCTATCCTTACGCAAATGTAACCAAACAAGATCTCCAGGTGCAAACACAACATGTTTTCTACCCTTATCTCCAGCAAGTTTATATTTAGCATTCATACGCTCAATGTTTTCCTTAGTTAACTCATGCATTTTTAAAATCAATTCAGCACGTTGTTTAGCATCAAAATTAACCTTCTCCGAAGATGGAAGAGGCAACAAATCAATAGGCGCACGAGGTAGGAAACCATACACAACTTCAAAAGGGCACATCTTAGTAGTAGAATGCAATGAACGATTATAAGCAAATTCAATATGAGGCAAGCATTCCTCCCACATTTTCTTATTAGTCTTCAAAACAGCCCTAAGCATAGTAGACAACGTTCTATTGACTACTTCAGTTTGTCCATCAGTTTGGGGGTGACAAGTAGTACTAAAAAGCAGTTTAGTCCCCAACTTAGCCCATAAACATCTCCAAAAGTGGCTAAGAAATTTAGTATCACGATCTGAAACAATAGTATTTGGCACTCCATGCAAGCGAATAATTTCACGAAAGAACAAATCAGCAACATTAACAGCATCATCGCTTTTATGACATGGTATAAAGTGTGCCATTTTCGAGAATCTATCCACGACAACAAATATGCTATCCCTCCCCTTCTTTGTTCGAGGTAAACCTAAAACAAAGTCCATAGATATATCCTCCCAAGGAACACTAGGTACAGGCAAAGGCATATATAAACCATGAGGATTGAGTCGTGACTTAGCTTTTTGACATGTAGTGCAGCGAGCAATAAAACGCTCAACATCCCGTCTCATCTTTGGCCAAAAGAAATGTGTAGCAAGTACGTCCTCCGTCTTCTTCACGCCAAAGTGTCCCATTAATCCTCCTCCATGCGCCTCCTGCAACAACAAAAGACGAACGGAGCTAGCTGGAATGCATAGCTTGTTAGCACGAAACACAAATCCATCGTTAACAACAAACTTGTTCCACATTCTTCCTTCTTTACAATTATGCATTACATCTTTAAAATCAGCATCAAGCACATATTGATCTTTGATGGTCTCTAAACCAAATATTTTGAAGTCAAGTTGTGAAAGCATAGTATAGCGACGAGACAATGCATCAGCAATAACATTTTCTTTTCCCTTCTTGTGTTTAATGACATAAGGGAAAGTCTCAATGAATTCAACCCATTTAGCATGTCTACGATTCAGTTTAGCTTGACTTTTAATATGTTTCAAAGATTCATGATCAGAATGTATAACAAATTCTTTGGGCCATAAATAATGTTGCCATGTTTCTAAAGTCCGAACAAGAGCATATAATTCTTTATCATAAGTAGAATAATTCAGACTAGGCCCACTCAATTTTTCAGAAAAGTATGCAACAGGTTTGCCATCTTGTAATAACACACCTCCTAATCCAATTCCACTAGCATCACATTCAAGCTCAAAAGTCTTATTAAAATCAGGAAGTTGGAGTAAAGGAGCATGTGTCAACTTATCTTTCAATACCGTGAAGGCTTCTTCCTGTGCGGTACCCCAAAGAAAAGGCACATCTTTCTTTGTAAGCTCATTGAGAGGTGCAGCAATGGTGCTGAAATCTCTCACAAAACGCCTATAGAATCCAGCGAGGCCAAGAAAACTCCTCACTTGTGTGACCGTTTTGGGCTGCGGCCAACTCTAAATAGCTTCAATCTTGACTTTATCAACTTCAATTCCCTGTGGAGTAACAACATAGCCAAGAAAAGATACTCGGTCGGTGCAAAAGGTGCACTTCCCAAGGTTACCAAACAAACGTAGAGCAATAAAAACAGCACGTAAATGTTCCAAATGTTCCTCCAAAGATCTGCTATAAATCAATATGTCATCAAAGTAAACTACCACAAATCGTCCAATGAAAGCACGTAAAACTTCGTTCATTAATCTCATGAAAGTACTAGGTGCATTAGTTAACCCAAAAGGCATGACTAACCACTCATATAATCCAAACTTAGTTTTAAATGTTGTTTTCCATTCATCTCCCAATTTCATACGAATTTGATGGTAGCCACTACGCAAATCAACTTTGGAGAATATTGTAGAGCCACTCAATTCATCAAGCATATCATCTAGCCTAGGAATAGGATGACGATAACGAATAGTAATATTATTAATGCCTCTACAATCAACACACATACGTGATGTACCATCCTTTTTCGGCACTAGAATAATAGGAACAGCACAAGGACTAAGGGATTTGCGTATATAACCTTTGTCGAGAAGCTCTTGTACTTGACGCATAATCTCCTTCGTCTCCTCTGGATTGGTACGGTATGGTGCACGGTTTGGCAGTGAAGCACCGGGAATTAAGTCAATCTGATGCTCAATCCCTCGAATAGGCGGTAATCCCGGTGGCACGTCTTGTGGAAAGACGTCAGCGAACTCCTGCAAAATGTTAGTGACAGCAGGAGGCAAAGAGGAAGGCACGTCCTCGAATGAAAATAATGCCTCTTTGCACACAAAAGCATAGCAAACAGACTTGCTGAAATCTAGCTCATCAATATCAGATTTGGTGGCAAATAAACATGCACTTTTCAATTTAATTTCAGAAGCAACACTAGATGGTTTATTATTAGGCTTCATTTGTTGCTCAAATTCTTTTGCCACAATCTGATTTTCACTCTTATTCTTCTCCTGTTTTGCTTTATTAGCTCTATTAATATCATCTTGCAAAATGGAATCAGGAGTTATAGGAAGCAAAGTAATATTTTTATCCTTATGAACAAGAGTATAGTGATTGTTTCTACCATGGTGTACAGAATTTTTATCAAATTGCCATGGTCTACCAAGTAATAAGGAACATGCTTGCATAGGTACCACATCACAATCAACATAATCAGCATATGTAGAGATACTAAAATGCACACGAACAGTACGTGTTACCTTAACCTTGCCGCTGTTGTTGAACCATTGGATGTAGTAAGGATGTGGATGTGGTCTTGTGGTGAGAGAAAGCTTCTCCACCATCTCCATGCTAGCCAAGTTGTTGCAGCTCCCTCCGTCTATGATGACGCGCACAGAACGTTCCTTCACAACTCCCTTGGTATGGAACAAATTGTGCCTCTGATTTTGCTCAGCTTGTGTGACCTGCACACTCAAAACATGTTGAGCAACTAAACATTCATACCTGTCAGCGTCTTCAGGAGCCATGTATTGCGTCTCATGATCAGAATCATCTCCATCATGTTCTTCACGTGTAATAAGAGCCAAAGTCTCCTCATCATAGTCACTAGCGGACTCATATCCACCATCCGCGGTAGCAATCATCACACGCGGAGATTTGCATTCTCTCGCATAATGACCTCCTCCCTTACAACGACGACAAATAATATCACTTGTGTGCCCTGTTGATGCCATGGAAGAAGAAGAACGCTGTGCAGGCCCCGCAGGTGCGCTCTTGGCAGATAATGGTGGTTGTGCCTGTTTTCTTGTATCACGGCTGGAGGTGGCACCGGATGGAGGCGCTGGTGCGGTTGAAGTAGAAGATGCACGTGGTGTCCATGATGAAGGTCGGCCTGCAGAAAAGTTAGTTCGCCCCAATGCTTGTCGATCCTGCACTTCACGTTCAGCTTTACAAGCAAGATGGAATAAACGAGTGATATTAGTATACTCCTTATAGTCTAGAATGGTCTGAATCTCTCTATTTAATCCACCCAGAAAATGTGCAAGCATAGCTTCATTCTCCTCAACAATACCACATCTAATCATGCCAGTTTGTAATTCCTGATAATATTCTTCTACAGAATTTTTCCCTTGTCTTAAACGCTGCAATTTTTGAAGCAATTCACGTTGATAATATGGTGGAACCCAACGCGTACGCATAGCAGTTTTCAAAGCAGCCCAAGTAGTTGGAATAGGATATAATCTACAATGTTCAGCCCAAAGATCTGCTATAAATCAATATGTCATCAAAGTAAACTACCACAAATCGTCCAATGAAAGCACGTAAAACTTCGTTCGTTAATCTCATGAAAGTACTAGGTGCATTAGTTAACCCAAAAGGCATGACTAACCACTCATATAATCCAAACTTAGTTTTGAATGCTGTTTTCCATTCATCTCCCAATTTCATACGAATTTGATGGTATCCACTACGCAAATCAACTTTGGAGAATATTGTAGAGCCACTCAATTCATCAAGCATATCATCTAGCCTAGGAATAGGATGACGATAACGAATAGTAATATTATTAATGCCTCTACAATCAACACACATACGTGATGTACCATCCTTTTTCGGCACTAGAATAATAGGAACAGAACAAGGACTAAGGGATTCGCGTATATAACCTTTGTCGAGAAGCTCTTGTACTTGACGCATAATCTCCTTCGTCTCCTCTGGATTGGTACGGTATGGTGCACGGTTTGGCAGTGAAGCACCGGGAATTAAGTCAATCTGATGCTCAATCCCTCGAATAGGCGGTAATCCCGGTGGCACGTCTTGTGGAAAGACGTCAGCGAACTCCTGCAAAATGTTAGTGACAGCAGGAGGCAAAGAGGAAGGCACGTCCTCGAATGAAAATAATGCCTCTTTGCACACAAAAGCATAGCAAACAGATTTGCTGAAATCTAGCTCATCAATATCAGATTTGGTGGCAAATAAATATGCACTTTTCAATTTAATTTCAGAAGCAACACTAGATGGTTTATTATTAGGCTTCATTTGTTGCTCAAATTCTTTTGCCACAATCTGATTTTCACTCTTATTCGTCTCCTGTTTTGCTTTATTAGCTCTATTAATATCATCTTTCAAAATGGAATCAGGAGTCATAGGAAGCAAAGTAATATTTTTATCCTTATGAACAAGAGTATAGTGATTGTTTCTACCATGGTGTACAGAATTTTTATCAAATTGCCATGGTCTACCAAGTAATAAGGAACATGCTTGCATAGGTACCACATCACAATCAACATAATCAGCATATGTAGAGATACTAAAATGCACATGAACAGTACGTGTTACCTTAACCTTGCCGCTGTTGTTGAACCATTGGATGTAGTAAGGATGTGGATGTGGTCTTGTGGTGAGAGAAAGCTTCTCCACCATCTCTGATAGAGGCGGGGTGTCCCGATCTTTCGATGAGATGATAACTATCGATTTGGTGGAGACGACTTTGACGATCCGACTACAAACGTGCAACGACGTTGCGCCTTAGCAATCGCTAAACCAACTCCGAGAGGTTATTGACCACGCCGAAGCACAATCAACCTGACCACGAAGGTTTATTCCTGCAAGCAATCGAAGAACAAGCAAGAATAGGATAAAGCAATCTGAATATTGCGAATATAGATGAAGTATTGATAAAGGTGGGGATCCGTAAGCGGTCTTGGTCTGGTCGTTGGACACAAACGAAGTACACGAAGTTGCAATGGCTAACTTTTAACTAAACAAATCCCAAGGAAAAGCTACTAGATGGATCTACTTATATAGGAGCAAGGGGTGGCGGCCAAGGAGGTGGGAGGACGTCCCAAGGCAGCCTAAAACTAAATCTAGGTCGTACAAGGCCAATGGGCCCAAGTGGAGGTGATGTAACACCTTTGGACTTGTAGTTTGACTCGGATTCTGCTGCAGCATCTGATTGTTTCGTCCATAACTCAACACTCCGGACGAATTTGAAGGTGATTCCAATTGGGTTGGAAAGTGCACGAAATCTAGTTTCCAACAAAAAAAGAATCACCCAATTCGGAGTCCGTATGAAAAACTTGGGTGCGTTTTGAGTCAGGTATGTCTGTGCAGTCCGAATCTGAATCCAGAACGTGAGAGACTTGGACTCTATCTTCTCTTGGGCCAAAAGTGACGTGAGAGAACTTTTTGGACAGCAAATAAACATCTCTTTCTTCCTTATCTTCATATGTGGATTGTACAAATGTCCCATACATCTGCAATTAGACAAAACACAGAAGTGTGTGAAGTATTTTTGTTCTGGATAACATAAATAGATTATTGAATAGTTTGCACTAGAAATCACCTGACAAATATGCATATATGCAATATTTTTGGTCATATCCAAGGTAGTCATGTCCTCATCATCCTCCCCTTCTTGAAAATAAAGCCGTCCTCGGCGTTGCTTAATCTGAAATGTGGCTAACAAAAGAGACAAGGTGTACATGTTGTATATGTATATGTCATCCATTTTTACTTCCCTTGATTTTTGCATATATGACACATGAATAGAGAAGTAACTTGCATTGTTCATAAAATCTAAAGCCAAAAAATTAGCACAAGAAGTAGAAGGCATGAAAATATTGCAACTCAGTTTGCACATATAAGTGAAGCTCTTATTCATTTCAAAAGATTGACAATGTTCATCATTAAACCATCCCAACATTGGTGAATAAACCTTACTTGCATCAAATTTACATGCTACAACATGCTTAAATAAGCAAACATGCAATAAGTCATTCAACACAGAATCATCGCCAAGATTAGAGGTCATATCAAAATGATTAAACATTGGTTCTTTTGCATCAATAGTTAATTCAATGGGTGCACTCAAAATTGTTGGTATTTCAGTTGTTTGATCACATGGCAAAGTCAAATTATCAATGTAGTCCTCTAAAATAGGTGGTGTGATCAAAGTAGTGGGTAGCTCATCAGATGGTGCATTCAAATTGACAAGGCATTCATCATTCTCATGTAGAGATGGAAGATCAGTACCTTTGTCATTACCTCTTATGATCAACTCAGATGATGTAGCCACTCTCGGGGGCGATGTGTCACATGGTGGAGGTGATGTAGTCCTGACAACAACGGATGTGGTTGTCATAGTATGCCTAGTAGTTGAAGGAACAATCATATCAACTCTTGGAATGTGCACCATGCGCTTGTTCTCCTCGTGGACAACACGTCGTTTTATTTCCTTTTCAGCTTTGCAAGCAAGATGAAACAAATGGTCCATAGGATAACACTCTTCATGAATTAGTATCTCTTGAATATCACGGTTTAATCCTGCCCAAAATCTATCCATAAAATCATCTTCACTTTCTTCTAAAGAGGAATGCAACAAGGTAGTTTGTAAATCATCATAATATTTTGTTACAGTTTCACTACCTTGTTTTAAGTGTTGCAACTTCTTAATCATGTCGCGAGTATAATAAGCAGGGACGAAAGTATGTCGCATGGCAAGTTTCAAATCATCCCAAGTAGTAGGTATATAATCAGGGTGTAACCGACAATATTCACTCCACCAAACCAAAGCATAACCAGTGAAAGAACCAATCGCAACCTTAACCTTTTTATGTTCATTGAAATTATGGGAAGCAAATATATTTTTTATGTCGAACTCCCATTCAATATATAAAGCAGGTTTAAAATGGCCATTAAATGGTGGTATAGATACATTAACCTGATCATGTGCATTTGGATGTTTGTGCACCTCTTGTGACGGTTGTGGTATTTGCAAAGGTGGTGGCACGTCTCCCGCGATCGACAAAGCCCATGAATTGACTGTGGATCCTGTCATGATTAGTAGAACAAGAAACAAAACCCAAAAACGCTCACAGTAAAGCAAATATCAATGTCTTAAAAGTTCTTACCATGCAGCAGGCGGTGATCGGCAACCAGCGGTGTCAAGTAACTCCGAATATTGAGTAAAGCGATTGCCAGGGGAGCGTACGTATACACGGTGTAGAAATATGTGGAGCTGGGTTGGCTATATATGGTAGCAAAAGATTAGCAATAATCAATTCAAAGATGCAATGTTGAATAAACGCTCAACGACGGTACTGTGCTGGTCCTAGGCTAGACCGGACTAGAGACGCGAGCCTAGAACACTAATGAGGTGACGGCGTAGCACAACTAGCATCAATGAAGGATACTAAGTAGCTCTTGACAGCAAGATATAAGTGAAGATCACAACGGCAGTGAAGATAATGATGAAAAACAACTGCCAAGCAGGATATACAACAACTCTCTCTCCAACTTTCCTCTTGAAAAGTTTGAGACAATTTTCTGATAAATTCTTTCAAAGAATGCTACTAACTCAAGCTTTCCAATGCAAAAAGAATCACTCAATTCCGAGTTGATATGAGGAGTCAAAGAATTCTAAAACTGGCCTGAAAAATTGGAACAAGCTGTGTTCACGAACTTCAGAGGGCAAAAAGACTAGCTTCTGCAACTATTTAGATGCGACTCGTCGCTAGCTTCAATTTGAGTACTCACGGAGCCAAAACGGACTTCGTATGAGGAAGACACACCTGTTTTACTGAACCGTGCGCAAAACAGATTCCAATCCGAATTCAGGTACGAGATTGATTCTAGATAGATCCGATTTTTTTTCTTCTCTCTTTTTTTCTCACGCTTTTTTTCTTTTTCTTCTCTCTCTTTTTCTTTTTTTCTTTCCTTTTTTCTCTCTCTTTTTTTCTCTCTCTTTTTTTTTTCTCCCTCTTTCCAAGACAAACTAGATAAGATGCAGATTCGATCACGCGAAGATGTGAGTGACCTCAACTATGATTATGACAATAAACAGTGCGTAGCACATGGTGGAAATTGGTGGATGGGCTGGTGGACAGCGGATGGGATAATGATGCAGCGGCTGCGTGACTAATGTGAACAGAACTCGAAACTCTAAAGGACTAGACACTAAGACCAGCAACTCGACACGGCGATGCAACCGATAATTCAATAATGCAAACAATGAAAAGAAAATTGCAAAGGCTCAGTCTGGCTAGGACAATGGATGAATAGATCTAACTTTTGTTTTGTGGCTTTTTCTTGGACAATATGTAAGAAAATAAATCTAATCTAGGAAAAACTGGAAATTCTCACCGAGCAACCTGAAAACTGATACCACTTGATAGAGGCGGGGTGTCCCGATCTTTCGATGAGATGATAACTATCGATTTGGTGGAGACGACTTTGACGATCCGACTACAAACGTGCAACGACGTTGCGCCTTAGCAATCGCTAAACCAACTCCGAGAGGTTATTGACCACGCCGAAGCACAATCAACCTGACCACGAAGGTTTATTCCTGCAAGCAATCGAAGAACAAGCAAGAATATGATAAAGCAATCTGAATATTGCGAATATAGATGAAGTATCGATAAAGGTGGGGATCCGTAAGCGGTCTTGGTCTGGTCGTTGGACACAAACGAAGTACACGAAGTTGCAATGGCTAACTTTTAACTAAACAAATCCCAAGGAAAAGCTACTAGATGGATCTACTTATATAGGAGCAAGGGGTGGCGGCCAAGGAGGTGGGAGGACGTCCCAAGGCAGCCTAAAACTAAATCTAGGTCGTACAAGGCCAATGGGCCCAAGTGGAGGTGATGTAACACCTTTGGACTTGTAGTTTGACTCGGATTCTGCTACAGCATCAGATTGTTTCGTCCATAACTCAACACTCCGGACGAATTTGAAGGTGATTCCAATTGGGTTGGAAAGTGCACGAAATCTAGTTTCCAACAAAAAAAGAATCACCCAATTCGGAGTCCGTATGAAAAACTTGGGTGCGTTTTGAGTCAGGTATGTCTGTGCAGTCCGAATCTGAATCCAGAATGTGAGAGACTTGGACTCTATCTTCTCTTGGGCCAAAAGTGACGTGAGAGAACTTTTTGGACAGCAAATAAACATCTCTTTCTTCCTTATCTTCATATGTGGATTGTACAAATGTCCCATACATCTGCAATTAGACAAAACACAGAAGTGTGTGAAGTATTTTTGTTCTGGATAACATAAATAGATTATTGAATAGTTTGCACTAGAAATCACCTGACAAATATGCATATATGCAATATTTTTGGTCATATCCAAGGTAGTCATGTCCTCATCAATCTCCATGCTAGCCAAGTTGTTGCAGCTCCCTCCATCTATGATGACGCGCACAGAACGTTCCTTCACAACTCCCTTGGTATGGAACAAATTGTGCCTCTGATTTTGCTCAGCTTGTGTGACCTGCACACTCAAAACACGTTGAGCAACTAAACATTCATACCTGTCAGCGTCTTCAGGAGCCATGTATTGCGTCTCATGATCAGAATCATCTCCACCATGTTCTTCACGTGTAATAAGAGCCAAAGTCTCCTCATCATAGTCACTAGCGGACTCATATCCACCATCCGCGGTAGCAATCATCACACGCGGAGATTTGCATTCTCTCGCATAATGACCTCCTCCCTTACAACGACGACAAATAATATCACTTGTGTGCCCTGTTGATGCCATGGAAGAAGAAGAACGCTGTGCAGGCCCCGCAGGTGCGCTCTTGGCAGATAATGGTAGTTGTGCCTGGTTTCTTGTATCACGGCTGGAGGTGGCACCGGATGGAGGTGCTGGTGCAGTTGAAGTAGAAGATGCACGTGGTGTCCATGATGAAGGTCGGCCTACAGAAAAGTTAGTTCGCCCTAATGCTTGTCGATCCTGCACTTCACGTTCAGCTTTACAAGCAAGATGGAATAAACGAGTGATATTAGTATACTCCTTATAGTCTAGAATGGTCTGAATCTCTCTATTTAATCCACCCAGAAAACGTGCAAGCATAGCTTCATTCTCCTCAACAATACCACATCTAATCATGCCAGTTTGTAATTCCTGATAATATTCTTCTACAGAATTTTTCCCTTGTCTTAAACGCTGCAATTTTTGAAGCAATTCACGTTGATAATATGGTGGAACCCAACGCGTACGCATAGCAGTTTTCAAAGCAGCCCAAGTAGTTGGAATAGGATATAATCTACAATGTTCAGACCACCATACACATGCAAAACTAGTGAAAGCACAAACGGCAGCAGCAACTCGTCTCTCCTCAGGATATTGTAAACATGTAAATCGTTGTTCAGTTTCTAACTCCCAAGTAAGATTGATAGAGGCGGAGGTGTCCCGTCTTTCGATGAGATGGTGGATTTCGCTTTGGTGGAAGTCGACTTTGACGATCCGACTACGAACGTGCGAGGACGTCGCGCCTTAGCAATCGCTAAACCAACTCCGAGAGGTTATTGACCACGCCGGAGCACGATCAACCTGACCACGAGGGTCTGTTTCCTGCGAGCAAACGAAGAACAAGCAAGAAACTAAGATTGCAATCTGGATATTGCGAATATAAGATGAAAGCTTTATTGATCAAGGTGGGGTTCTGTGACGCCTTTGTCTGGTCGTTGAACACAAACGAAGTACGCGAAGTTGCAGCTATGGCGAACTTTTAATCTAAACAAAACCCAAAGTCTAAACGATGCCCTAAGGGCTGTATATATGGAGGAAGAGGGGGGAATTTCGTGGCCCTTGGTGGAGGGGTCCGAAATCAACCCTATCTCTTGTTTCCCCACACATACGGACTCTAAAAATAGCCTATACTTATGTATGTCGAAATTACATGGGCCTGGCCCAATAATAAGGTGACGCAGCACCTAAAATAGCCTCGGGACGAAATTTATGAAGTGGCGTCTTGTATATTTCGTCCAAGGCTTGATGCACCCATTATGGTGGCTTCAAAGTCCTGAAATCATCACTTGTAACTCCGTTCTTGTTTCCCTTGCGCATGCCATCATCTCCATGCTTGTTCTTGCTCCAATGTTCATCCTTCTCCAAGCTAGGCCCTTCATTTGTAAGCAAAACAAATGTATCCAATTTAGGCAGCATCATATTCTCATGAACATTAGAATCATTACCAAGAAACGAAAGTACCTGGTAATTTAGTTGGCGTGCACGAGCTCTAGTAATTGGTCCAGTATGTATAGTAGCAGGGGCTGTGGGTGTAACAATTGTATTGATGTCCTCATCATATCCACCATCCGCGGTAGCAATCATCACACGCGGAGATTTGCATTCTCTCGCATAATGACCTCCTCCCTTACAACGACGACAAATAATATCACTTGTGTGCCCTATTGATGCCATGGAAGAAGCAGAACTCTGTGCAGGCCCAGCAGGTGCGCTCTTGGCAGATAATGGTGGTTGTGCCTGTTTTCTTGTATCACGACTGGAGGAGACACTTGATTGAGGTGCTGGTGCAGTTGAAGTAGAAGATGCACGCGGTGTCCATGATGAAGGTCGGCCTGCAGAAAAGTTAGTTCGCGCCAATGCTTGTCGATCCTGCACTTCACGTTCAGCTTTACAAGCAAGATGGAATAAACGAGTGATATTAGTATACTCCTTATAGTCTAGAATGGTCTGAATCTCTCTATTTAATCCACCCAGAAAACGTGCAAGCATAGCTTCATTCTCCTCAACAATACCACATCTAATCATGCCAGTTTGTAATTCCTGATAATATTCTTCTACAGAATTTTTACCTTGTCTTAAACGCTGCAATTTTTGAAGCAATTCACGTTGATAATATGGTGGAACCCAACGCGTACGCATAGCAGTTTTCAAAGCAGCCCAAGTAGTTGGAATAGGATATAATCTACAATGTTCAGACCACCATACACATGCAAAACTAGTGAAAGCACAAACGGCAGCAGCAACTCGTCTCTCCTCAGGATATTGTAAACATGTAAATCGTTGTTCAGTTTCTAACTCCCAAGTAAGATATATATCAGGAACATATCTACCCTCAAATGGTGGAATATTCAATTTCAGTTTAGGAATATGGACATCATCTCGTACCTGAGGTGGTGGTGCAGGCCTACCATTACGAATATATACCTGAGGTCGACCTGCTGGTGGTGGTACAGGTGGCTGCACGTAGTGTTGATTTTGATCAACCTCATCCTCATAATCTCCCACATAATCATCCTCCTCCGCATCAGCAGCAGGAGCCACAGAAGTATCAACAGCAGCACCAACAGTTTGGCCAAACGCAAGAGGAACACGGCTTGCTCGGCGGAGGTCTGCTTCGCGACGTGGAGGTAGTCGTTGTTGTTGTTGTTGTTGGAGAGCTTTGTTTCGAACGTCTTCTCAAGGCCAGTGATCTTCTCCATGGCCTCTTCAAAATTGTTCAGCACATCTTGCACCTGTTCAGTCATCATTTGCTGAAACTTATCATGAAGCTCCTTGTTCGATAAATTCTCCCAGTCAATCTCGTCGGCTTGTGATCCTGGCATGGTTAACAGCAAAAGAAACACACAAGAATATGATCCTACAGACTACGAACAAGTGGTGGTGGTGGGTGTCACAAATCCGTCAAGCAAATCTCAAATTCTTACCAGTTCTTACCCAGCAGCAGGCGGTGATCGGCAACCGTTGGAGTCAAAAACTCTCAAAGCTTGGATAGAGCGATTACCAGGGAGAGTCAAACGCACGACGTAGATGTATGTGGAGCTGGGAAGGCTTATAATATGGTAGCAAAAAGGGTCAGCAATAATCAATTCAGAGATGCAAAGTTGAATAAACGCTCAACGACGGTACTGTGCTGGTCCTAGGCTAGACTGTGCTAGAGACGCGAGCCTAGAACACTAACAAAATCACGGCGCGGCACGTAAACAAGGGAAAAGCACACTCTGGATTTTTTTTTTCGCTCTTTTTTTTTTGCGCTCTTTTTTTTTGCGCTGGTTTTTTTTTGGCGAAAAATCACTATAATGGCGAGTGTCTCAAAACTCTTCTTAGCTCAAACTGACAGGATGGGCACGAAATTTTTCGACCAAATTTTTTTTTTTTTCGACTGCCCGGACCCAAAAACTGGAAACGGGTCAAAAAAAACTTCCTATAATGGCACCTGTCTCAAAACACTCAGAAACACCTAAAAATAGGATAGCCAGAAATTTTTTCGAAAAATGCGTTTTCGAAAAATTTTGGGCCTAAACGGAGCGTGGCTACCCGGCAAGGAAACACGAATCGGAATCTAGATGGATCCCGAAAACAAACCTAATAAGCAAGGAACTCGGATTGGTGGTGGATATATGGTGGTGGTATATGGCAGCGGTGGTGGTAGCGGTGGTAGTATATGGATATGGATCGGTGGTGGTATATGGGCACGGATTGGTGGTGGTATATGGATACGAATTCGGAGCGGTGGTGGTAGATGGCAGGGCCGATGATGATGGTGCGGCGGCGGCGTGACAACTTATGACCAGAACTCGAAACTCTAAAAGACTAGACTCTAAGACCAGCAACTAGACCGACGATGCAACCGCAAATTCAACAAAGCAAAACCCTAAAAAGATTATGCAAAGGCTCAGATTGGTTCGGATATGATGAACTAACCCTAATTTTTTTGTGTGGCTTTTTCTTGGACTGTAGGTATGAAGAACAGACTCGATCTAAACTACGAAAAACTGTAAAATCTCACCGAGCAACCTGGAAATCTGATACCACTTGATAGAGGCGGGGGTGTCCCGATCTTTCGATGAGATGATAATTATCGATTTGGTGAAGATGACTTTGACGATCCGACTACAAACGTGCACGACGTTGCGCCTTAGCAATCGCTAAACCAACTCCGAAAGGTTATTGACCACGCTGGAGCACAATCAACCTGACCACGAAGGTCTATTCCTGCAAGCAATCGAAGAACAAGCAAGAATATGATAAAAGCAATCTGAATATTGCGAGTATATATGAAGTATTGATAAAGGTGGGGATCCGTAAGCGGTCTTGGTCTGGTTGTTGGACACAAACGAAGTACCCGAAGTTGCAATGGCTAACTTTTAACTAAACAAATCCCAAAGTCTAAACGATGCCCTAAGGGCTGTATATATGGAGGAAGAGGGGGGAATTTCGTGGCCCTTGGTGGAGGGGTCCGAAATCAACCCTATCTCTTGTTTCCCCACACATACGGACTCTAAAAATAGCCTATACTTATGTATTTCGAAATTACATGGGCCTGGCCCAATAATAAGGTGACGCAGCACCTAAAATTACCTCGGGACGAAATTTATGAAGTGGCATCTTGTATATTTCGTCCAAGGCTTCATGCACCCATTATGGTGGCTTCAAAGTCCTGAAATCATCACTTGTAACTCTGTTCTTGTTCCCCTTGCGCATGCCATCATCTCCATGCTTGTTCTTGCTCCAATGTTCATCCTTCTCCAAGCTAGGCCCTTCATTTGTAAGCAAAACAAATGTATCCAATTTAGGCAGCATCATATTCTCATGAACATTAGAATCATTACCAAGAAACGAAAGTACCTGGTAATTTAGTTGGCGTGCACGAGCTCTAGTAATTGGTCCAGTATGTATAGCAGCAGGGGCTGTGGGTGTAACAATTGTATTGATGTCCTCATCAAGGATCGACAAGCATTGGGGCGAACTAACTTTTCTGCAGGCCGACCTTCATCATGGACACCGCGTGCATCTTCTACTTCAACTGCACCAGCACCTCAATTAGGTGCCTCCTCCAGTCGTGATACAAGAAAACAGGCACAACCACCATTATCTGCCAAGAGCGCACCTGCTGGGCCAGCATGGAGTTCTTCTTCTTCCATGGCATCAACAGGGCACACAAGTGATATTATTTGTCGTCGTTGTAAGGGAGGAGGTCATTATGTGAGAGAATGCAAATCTCCGCGTGTGATGATTGCTACCGCGGATGGTGGATATGAGTCCGCTAGTGACTATGATGAGGAGACTTTGGCTCTTATTACACGTGAAAAACATGGTGGAGATGATTCTGATCATGAGACGCAATACATGGCTCCTGAAGACGCTGACAGGTATGAATGTTTAGTTGCTCAACGTGTTTTGAGTGTGCAGGTCACACAAGCTGAGCAAAATCAGAGGCACAATTTGTTCCATACCAAGGGAGTTGTGAAGGAACGTTCTGTGCGCGTCATCATAGACGGAGGTAGTTGCAACAACTTGGCTAGCATGGAGATGGTGGAGAAGCTTTCTCTCACCACAAGACCACATCCACATCCTTACTACATCCAATGGTTCAACAACAGCGGCAAGGTTAAGGTAACACGTACTGTTCGTGTGCATTTTAGTATCTCTACATATGCTGATTATGTTGATTGTGATGTGGTACCTATGCAAGCATGTTCCTTATTACTTGGTAGACCATGGCAATTTGATAAAAACTCTGTACACCATGGTAGAAACAATCACTATACTCTTGTTCATAAGGATAAAAATATTACTTTGCTTCCTATGACTCCTGATTCCATTTTGAAAGATGATATTAATAGAGCTAATAAAGCAAAACAGGAGAAGAATAAGAGTGAAAATCAGATTGTCGCAAAAGAATTTGAGCAACAAATGAAGCCTAATAATAAACCATCTAGTGTTGCTTCTGAAATTAAATTGAAAAGTGCATGTTTATTTGCCACCAAATCTGATATTGATGAGCTAGATTTCAGCAAATCTGTTTCCTATGCTTTTGTGTGCAAAGAGGCATTATTTTCATTCGAGGACGTGCCTTCCTCTTTGCCTCCTGCTGTCACTAACATTTTGCAGGAGTTCGCTGACGTATTTCCACAAGACGTGCCACCGGGATTACCGCCTATTCGAGGGATTGAGCATCAGATTGACTTAATTCCCGGTGCTTCACTGCCAAACCGTGCACCATACCGTACCAATCCAGAGGAGACGAAGGAGATTATGCGTCAAGTACAAGAGCTTCTTGACAAAGGTTATATACGTGAATCCCTTAGTCCTTGTGCTGTTCCTATTATTCTAGTGCCGAAAAAGGATGGTACATCACGTATGTGTGTTGATTGTAGAGGCATTAATAATATTACTATTCGTTATCGTCATCCTATTCCTAGGCTAGATGATATGCTTGATGAATTGAGTGGCTCTACAATATTCTCCAAAGTTGATTTGCGTAGTGGCTACCATCAAATTCGTATGAAATTGGGAGATGAATGGAAAACAGCATTTAAAACTAAGTTTGGATTATATGAGTGGTTAGTCATGCCTTTTGGGTTAACTAATGCACCTAGTACTTTCATGAGATTAATCAACGAAGTTTTACGTGCTTTCATTGGACGATTTGTGGTAGTTTACTTTGATGACATATTGATTTATAGCAGATCTTTGGAAGAACATTTGGAACATTTACGTGCTGTTTTTATTGCTCTACGTGATGCACGTTTGTTTGGTAACCTTGGGAAGTGCACCTTTTGCACCGACCGATTATCTTTTCTTGGCTATGTTGTTACTCCACAGGGAATTGAAGTTGATAAAGCCAAGATTGAAGCTATTGAGAGTTGGCCGCAGCCCAAAACGGTCACACAAGTGAGGAGTTTTCTTGGCCTCGCTGGATTCTATAGGCGTTTTGTGAGAGATTTCAGCACCATTGCTGCACCTCTCAATGAGCTTACAAAGAAAGATGTGCCTTTTCTTTGGGGTACCGCACAGGAAGAAGCCTTCACGGTATTGAAAGATAAGTTGACACATGCTCCTTTACTCCAACTTCCTGATTTTAATAAGACTTTTGAGCTTGAATGTGATGCTAGTGGAATTGGATTAGGAGGTGTGTTATTACAAGATGGCAAACCTGTTGCTTACTTTTCTGAAAAATTGAGTGGGCGTAGTCTGAATTATTCTACTTATGATAAAGAATTATATGCTCTTGTTCGGACTTTAGAAACATGGCAACATTATTTATGGCCCAAAGAATTTGTTATACATTCTGATCATGAATCTTTGAAACATATTAAAAGTCAAGCTAAACTGAATCGTAGACATGCTAAATGGGTGGAATTCATTGAGACTTTCCCTTATGTCATTAAACACAAGAAGGGAAAAGAAAATGTTATTGCTGATGCATTGTCTCGTCGCTATACTATGCTTTCACAACTTGACTTCAAAATATTTGGTTTGGAGACCATCAAAGATCAATATGTGCATGATGCTGATTTTAAAGATGTAATGCAGAATTGTAAAGAAGGAAGAATGTGGAACAAGTTTGTTGTTAACGATGGATTTGTGTTTCGTGCTAACAAGCTATGCATTCCAGCTAGCTCCGTTCGTCTTTTGTTGTTGCAGGAGGCGCATGGAGGAGGATTAATGGGACACTTTGGCGTGAAGAAGACGGAGGACGTACTTGCTACACATTTCTTTTGGCCAAAGATGAGACGGGATGTTGAGCGTTTTATTGCTCGCTGCACTACATGTCAAAAAGCTAAGTCACGACTCAATCCTCATTGATAGAGGCGAGGGTGTCCCGATCTTTCGATGAGATGGTAACTATCGATTTGGTGGAGACGACTTTGACGATCCGACTACAAACGTGCACGACGTTGCGCCTTAGCAATCGCTAAACCAATCTCCAGAGGTTATTGACCACGCCGGTGCACGATCAACCTGACCACGAAGGTCTATTCCTGCAAGCAATCGAAGAACGAGCAAGAATATGATAAAAGCAATCTGAATATTGCAAATATATATGAAGTATTGATAAAGGTGGGGATCCGAAAGCGGTCTTGGTCTGGTCGTTGGACACAAACGAAGTACACGAAGTTGCGTTGGCTAACTTTTAACTAAACAAATCCCAAGGAAAAGCTACTAGATGGATCTACTTATATAGGAGCAAGGGGTGGCGGCCAAGGAGGTGGGAGGACGTCCCAAGGCAGCCTAAAACTAAATCTAGGTCGTACAAGGCCAATGGGCCCAAGTGGAGGTGATGTAACACCTTTGGACTTGTAGTTTGACTCGGATTATGCTGCAGCATCAGATTGTTTCGTCCACAACTCAACGCTCCGGACGAATTTGAAGGTGATTCCAATTGGGTTGGAAAGTGCACGAAATCTAGTTTCCAACAAAAAAAGAATCACCCAATTCGGAGTCCGTATGAAAAACTTGTGTGCGTTTTGAGTCAGGTATGTCTGTGCAGTCCGAATCTGAATCCAGAACGTGAGAGACTTGGACTCTATCTTCTCTTGGGCCAAAAGTGACGTGAGAGAACTTTTTGGACAGCAAATAAACATCTCTTTCTTCCTTATCTTCATATGTGGATTGTACAAATGTCCCATACACCTGCAATTAGACAAAACACAAAAGTGTGTGAAGTATTTTTGTTCTGGATAACATAAATAGATTATTGAATAGTTTGCACTAGAAATCACCTGACAAATATGCATATATGCAATATTTTTGGTCATATCCAAGGTAGTCATGTCCTCATCACTAGATGATATGCTTGATGAATTGAGTGGCTCTACAATATTCACCAAAGTTGATTTGCGTAGTGGCTACCATCAAATTCGTATGAAATTGGGAGATGAATGGAAAACAGCATTTAAAACTAAGTTTGGATTATATGAGTGGTTAGTCATGCCTTTTGGGTTAACTAATGCACCTAGTACTTTCATGAGATTAATGAACGAAGTTTTACGTGTTTTCATTGGACGATTTGTGGTAGTTTACTTTGATGACATATTGATTTATAGCAGATCTTTGGAAGAACATTTGGAACATTTACGTGCTGTTTTTATTGCTCTACGTGATGCACGTTTGTTTGGTAACCTTGGGAAGTGCACCTTTTGCACCGACCGAGTATCTTTTCTTGGCTATGTTGTTACTCCACAGGGAATTGAAGTTGATAAAGCTAAGATTGAAGCTATTGAGAGTTGGCCGCAGCCCAAAACGGTCACACAAGTGAGGAGTTTTCTTGGCCTCGCTGGATTCTATAGGCGTTTTGTGAGAGATTTCAGCACCATTGCTGCACCTCTCAATGAGCTTACAAAGAAAGATGTGCCTTTTCTTTGGGGTACCGCACAGGAAGAAGCCTTCACGGTATTGAAAGATAAGTTGACACATGCTCCTTTACTCCAACTTCCTGATTTTAATAAGACTTTTGAGCTTGAATGTGATGCTAGTGGAATTGGATTAGGAGGTGTGTTATTACAAGATGGCAAACCTGTTGCATACTTTTCTGAAAAATTGAGTGGGCCTAGTCTGAATTATTCTACTTATGATAAAGAATTATATGCTCTTGTTCGGACTTTAGAAACATGGCAACATTATTTTTGGCCCAAAGAATTTGGTATACATTCTGATCATGAATCTTTGAAACATATTAAAAGTCAAGCTAAACTGAATCGTAGACATGCTAAATGGGTTGAATTCATTGAGACTTTCCCTTATGCCATTAAACACAAGAAGGGAAAAGAAAATGTTATTGCTGATGCATTGTCTCGTCGCTATAATATGCTTTCACAACTTGACTTCAAAATATTTGGTTTGGAGACCATCAAAGATCAATATGTGCATGATGCTGATTTTAAAGATGTAATGCAGAATTGTACAGAAGGAAGAATGTGGAACAAGTTTGTTGTTAACGATGGATTTGTGTTTCGTGCTAACAAGCTATGCATTCCAGCTAGCTCCGTTCGTCTTTTGTTGTTGCAGGAGGCGCATGGAGGAGGATTAATGGGACACTTTGGCGTGAAGAAGATGGAGGACGTACTTGCTACACATTTCTTTTGGCCAAAGATGAGACGAGATGTTGAGCGTTTTATTGCGCGCTGCACTACATGTCAAAAAGCTAAGTCACGACTCAATCCTCATGGTTTATATATGCCTTTGCCTGTACCTAGTGTTCCTTGGGAGGATATATCTATGGACTTTGTTTTAGGTTTACCTCGAACAAAGAAGGGGAGGGATAGCATATTTGTTGTCGTGGATAGATTCTCGAAAATGGCACACTTTATACCATGTCATAAAAGCGATGATGCTGTTAATGTTGCTGATTTGTTCTTTCGTGAAATTATTCGCTTGCATGGTGTGCCAAATACTATTGTTTCAGATCGTGATACTAAATTTCTTAGCCACTTTTGGAGATGTTTATGGGCTAAGTTGGGGACTAAACTGCTTTTTAGTACTACTTGTCACCCCCAAACTGATGGACAAACTGAAGTAGTCAATAGAACGTTGCTTACTATGCTTAGGGCTGTTTTGAAGAATAATAAGAAAATGTGGGAGGAATGCTTGCCTCATATTGAATTTGCTTATAGTCGTTCATTGCATTCTACTACTAAGATGTGCCCTTTTGAAGTTGTGTATGGTTTCCTACCTCGTGCACCTATTGATTTGTTGCCTCTTCCATCTTCGGAGAAGGTTAATTTTGATGCTAAACTACGTGCTGAATTGATTTTAAAAATGCATGAGTTAACTAAGGAAAACATTGAGCGTATGAATGCTAAATATAAACTTGCTGGAGATAAGGGTAGAAAACATGTTGTGTTTGCACCTGGAGATCTTGTTTGGTTACATTTGCGTAAGGATACATTTCCTGATTTGCGCAAATCAAAGTTAATGCCACGTGCTGATGGTCCCTTTAAGGTGTTAGAGAAAATAAATGATAATGCATATAAACTTGAGCTGCGTGCAGATTTTGGGGTTAGTCCCACTTTTAACATTGCAGATTTGAAGCCTTATTTGGGTGAGGAAGATGAACTTCCGTCGAGGACGACTTCATTTCAAGAAGGGGAGGATGATGAGGACATCAATACAATTGTTACACCCACAGCCCCTGCTGCTATACATACTGGACCAATTACTAGAGCTCGTGCACGCCAACTAAATTACCAGGTACTTTCGTTTCTTGGTAATGATTCTAATGTTCATGAGAATATGATGCTGCCTAAATTGGATACATTTGTTTTGCTTACAAATGAAGGGACTAGCTTGGAGAAGGATGAACATTGGAGCAAGAACAAGCATGGAGATGATGGCATGCGCAAGGGGAACAAGAACGGAGTTACAAGTGATGATTTCAGGACTTTGAAGCCACCATAATGGGTGCATGAAGCCTTGGACGAAATATACAAGATGCCACTTCATAAATTTTGTCCCGAGGCTATTTTAGGTGCTGCGTCACCTTATTATTGGGCCAGGCCCATGTAATTTCGAAATACATAAGTATAGGCTATTTTTAGAGTCCGTATGTGTGGGGAAACAAGAGATAGGGTTGATTTCGGACCCCTCCACCAAGGGCCACGAAATTCCCCCCTCTTCCTCCATATATACAGCCCTTAGGGCATCGTTTGGACTTTGGGTTTTGTTTAGATTAAAAGTTCGCCATAGCTGCAACTTCGCGTACTTCGTTTGTGTTCAACGACCAGACAAAGGCGTCACAGAACCCCACCTTGATCAATAAAGCTTTCATCTTATATTCACAATATCCAGATTGCAATCTCAGTTTCTTGCTTGTTCTTCGTTTGCTCGCAGGAAACAGACCGTCGTGGTCAGGTTGATCGTGCTCCGGCGTGGTCAATAACCTCTCGGAGTTGGTTTAGCGATTGCTAAGGCGCGACGTCCTCGCACGTTCGTAGTCGGATCGTCAAAGTCGACTGCCACTGATGGAGGCGAGGGTCCCGATCTTTCGATGAGATGATAACTATCGATTTGGTGGAGACGACTTTGACGATCCGACTACAAACATGCACGACATTGCGCCTTAGCAATCGCTAAACCAATCTCCTGAGGTTACTGACGATGCCGGAAGCACGGTCAGCCTGACCACGAAGGTCTATTCCTGCAAGCAATCGAAGAACGAGCAAGAATATGATAAAGCAATCTGAATATTGCAAATATATATGAGGTATTGATAATGGTGGGGATCCGTAAGCGGTCTTGGTCTGGTCGTTGGACACAAACGAAGTACACGAAGTTGCAATGGCTAACTTTTAACTAAACAAATCCCAAGGAAAAGCTACTAGATGGATCTACTTATATAGGAGCAAGGGGTGGCGGCCAAGGAGGTGGGAGGACGTCCCAAGGCAGCCTAAAACTAAATCTAGGTCGTACAAAGCCAATGGGCCCAAGTGGAAGTGATGTAACACCTTTGGACTTGTAGTTTGACTCGGATTCTGCTGCAGCATCAGATTGTTTCGTCCACAACTCAACGCTCCGGACGAATTTGAAGGTGATTCCAATTGGGTTGGAAAGTGCACGAAATCTAGTTTCCAACAAAAAAAGAATCACCCAATTCGGAGTCCGTATGAAAAACTTGTGTGCGTTTTGAGTCAGGTATGTCTGTGCAGTCCGAATCTGAATCCAGAACGTGAGAGACTTGGACTCTATCTTCTCTTGGGCCAAAAGTGACGTGAGAGAACTTTTTGAACAGCAAATAAACATCTCTTTCTTCCTTATCTTCATATGTGGATTGTACAAATGTCCCATACACCTGCAATTAGACAAAACACAAAAGTGTGTGAAGTATTTTTGTTCTGGATAACACAAATAGATTATTGAATAGTTTGCACTAGAAATCACCTGACAAATATGCATATATGCAATATTTTTGGTCATATCCAAGGTAGTCATGTCCTCATCAGGTGTCCCGATCTTTCGATGAGATGATAACTATCGATTTGGTGGAGACGACTTTGACGATCCGACTACAAACGTGCACGACGTTGCGCCTTAGCAATCGCTAAACCAATCTCCTGAGGTTACTGACGATGCCGGAAGCACGGTCAGCCTGACCACGAAGGTCTATTCCTGCAAGCAATCGAAGAACGAGCAAGAATA
The DNA here is from genome assembly GCF_018294505.1 of Triticum aestivum. Lineage (NCBI taxonomy): Eukaryota > Viridiplantae > Streptophyta > Magnoliopsida > Poales > Poaceae > Triticum > Triticum aestivum. Next base: position 151,622 of record NW_025225095.1, read on the forward strand.
TGATAAAGCAATCTGAATATCGCAAATATATATGAGGTATTGATAATGGTGGGGATCCGGAAGCGGTCTTGGTCTGGTCGTTGGACACAAACGAAGTACACGAAGTTGCAATGGCTAACTTTTAACTAAACAAATCCCAAGGAAAAGCTACTAGATGGATCTACTTATATAGGAGCAAGGGGTGGCGGCCAAGGAGGTGGGAGGACGTCCCAAGGCAGCCTAAAACTAAATCTAGGTCGTACAAGGCCAATGGGCCCAAGTGGAGGTGATGTAACACCTTTGGACTTGTAGTTTGACTCGGATTCTGCTGCAGCATCAGATTGTTTCGTCCACAACTCAACGCTCCGGACGAATTTGAAGGTGATTCCAATTGGGTTGGAAAGTGCACGAAATCTAGTTTCCAACAAAAAAAGAATCACCCAATTTGGAGTCCGTATGAAAAACTTGTGTGCGTTTTGAGTCAGGTATGTCTGTGCAGTCCGAATCTGAATCCAGAACGTGAGAGACTTGGACTCTATCTTCTCTTGGGCCAAAAGTGACGTGAGAGAACTTTTTGGACAGAAAATAAACATCACTTTCTTCCTTATCTTCATATGTGGATTGTACAAATGTCCCATACACCTGCAATTAGACAAAACACAAAAGTGTGTGAAGTATTTTTGTTCTGGATAACATAAATAGATTATTGAATAGTTTGCACTAGAAATCACCTGACAAATATGCATATATGCAATATTTTTGGTCATATCCAAGGTAGTCATGTCCTCATCAGCCACCAAAGCGATATCCATCATCTCATCGAAAGACGGGACACCTTTGCCTCTATCAGGTATATATTCGTAATGGTAGGCCTGCACCACCACCTCAGGTACGAGATGATGTCCATATTCCTAAACTGAAATGAATATTCCACCATTTGAGGGTAGATATGTTCTTGATATATATCTTACTTGGGAGTTAGAAACTGAACAACGATTTACATGTTTACAATATCCTGAGGAGAGACGAGTTGCTGCTGCTGTTTGTGCTTTCACTAGTTTTGCATGTGTATGGTGGTCTGAACATTGTAGATTATATCCTATTCCAACTACTTGGGCTGCTTTGAAAACTGCTATGCGTACGCGTTGGGTTCCACCATATTATCAACGTGAATTACTTCAAAAATTGCAGCGTTTAAGACAAGGGAAAAATTCTATAGAAGAATATTATCAGGAATTACAAACTGGCATGATTAGATGTGGTATTATTGAGGAGAATGAAGCTATGCTTGCACGTTTTCTGGGTGGATTAAATAGAGAGATTCAGACCATTCTAGACTATAATGAGTATACTAATATCACTCGTTTATTCCATCTTGCTTGTAAAGCTGAACGTGAAGTAAAGGATCAACAAGCATTGGCGCGATCTAACTTTTCTGCAGGCCGACCTTCATCATGGACACCGCGTGCATCTTCTACTTCAACTGCACCAGCACCTCAATCAGGTGCCTCCTCCAGTCGTGATACAAGAAAACAGGCACAACCACCATTATCTGCCAAGAGCGCACCTGCTGGGCCTGCACAGAGTTCTTCTTCTTCCATGGCATCAACAGGGCACACAAGTGATATTATTTGTCGCCGTTGTAAGGGAGGAGGTCATTATGCGAGAGAATGCAAATCTCCGCGTGTGATGATTGCTACCGCAGATGGTGGATACGAGTCCGCTAGTGACTATGATGAGGAGACTTTGGCTCTTATTACACGTGAAGAACATGGTGGAGATGATTCTGATCATGAGACGCAATACATGGCTCCTGAAGACGCTGACAGGTATGAATGTTTAGTTGCTCAACGTGTTTTGAGTGTGCAGGTCACACAAGCTAAGCAAAATCAGAGGCACAATTTGTTCCATACCAAGGGAGTTGTGAAGGAACGTTCTGTGCGCGTCATAATAGACGGAGGGAGCTGCAACAACTTGGCTAGCATGGACATGGTGGAGAAGCTTTCTCTCACCACAAGACCACATCCACATCCTTACTACATCCAATGGTTCAACAACAGCGGCAAGGTTAAGGTAACACGTACTGTTCGTGTGCATTTTAGTATCTCTACATATGCTGATTATGTTGATTGTGATGTGGTACCTATGCAAGCATGTTCCTTATTACTTGGTAGACCATCGCAATTTGATAAAAACTCTGTACACCATGGTAGAAACAATCACTATACTCTTGTTCATAAGGATAAAAATATTACTTTGCTTCCTATGACTCCTGATTCCATTTTGAAAGATGATATTAATAGAGCTAATAAAGCAAAACAGGAGAAGAATAAGAGTGAAAATCAGATTGTGGCAAAATAATTTGAGCAACAAATGAAGCCTAATAATAAACCATCTAGTGTTGCTTCTGAAATTAAATTGAAAAGTGCATGTTTATTTGCCACCAAATCTGATATTGATGAGCTAGATTTCAGCAAATCTGTTTGCTATGCTTTTGTGTGCAAAGAGGCATTATTTTCATTCGAGGACGTGCCTTCCTCTTTGCCTCCTGCTGTCACTAACATTTTGCAGGAGTTCGCTGACGTCTTTCCACAAGACGTGCCACCGGGATTACCGCCTATTCGAGGGATTGAGCATCAGATTGACTTAATTCCCGGTGCTTCACTGCCAAACCGTGCACCATACCGTACCAATCCAGAATAGACGAAGGAGATTATGCGTCAAGTACAAGAGCTTCTCAACAAAGGTTATATACGCGAATCCCTTAGTCCTTGTGCTGTTCCTATTATTCTAGTGCCGAAAAAGGATGGTACATCACGTATGTGTGTTGATTGTAGAGGCATTAATAATATTACTATTCGTTATCGTCATCCTATTCCTAGACTCGATGATATGCTTGATGAATTGAGTGGCTCTACAATATTCTCCAAAGTTGATTTGCGTAGTGGATACCATCAAATTCGTATGAAATTGGGAGATGAATGGAAAACAACATTTAAAACTAAGTTTGGATTATATGAGTGGTTAGTCATGCCTTTTGGGTTAACTAATGCACCTAGTACTTTCATGAGATTAGTGAACGAAGTTTTACATGCTTTCATTGGACGATTTGTGGTAGTTTACTTTGATGACATATTGATTTATAGCAGATCTTTGGAAGAACATTTGGAACATTTACGTGTTGTTTTTATTGCTCTACGTGATGCATGTTTGTTTGGTAACCTTGGGAAGTGCACCTTTTGCACCGACCGAGTATCTTTTCTTGGCTATGTTGTTACTCCACAGGGAATTGAGGTTGATAAAGCCAAGATTGAAGCTATTGAGTGTTGGCCGCAGCGCAAAACGGTCACACAAGTGAGGAGTTTTCTTGGACTCGCTGGATTCTATAGGCGTTTTGTGAGAGATTTCAGCACCATTGCTGCACCTCTCAATGAGCTTACAAAGAAAGATGTGCCTTTTCTTTGGGGTACCGCACAGGAAGAAGCCTTCTCGGTATTGAAAGATAAGTTGACACATGCTGCTTTACTCCAACTTCCTGATTTTAATAAGACTTTTGAGCTTGAATGTGATGCTAGTGGAATTGGATTAGGCGGTGTGTTATTACAAGATGGCAAACCTGTTGCATACTTTTCTAAAAAATTGAGTGGGCCTAGTCTGAATTATTCTACTTATGATAAAGAATTATATGCTCTTGTTCGGACTTTAGAAACATGGCAACATTATTTATGGCCCAAAGAATTTGTTATACGTTCTGATCATGAATCTTTGAAACATATTAAAAGTCAAGCTAAACTGAATCGTAGACATGCTAAATGGGTTGAATTCATTGAGACTTTTCCTTATGTCATTAAACACAAGAAGGGAAAAGAAAATATTATTGCTGATGCATTGTCTCGCCGCTATACTATGCTTTCACAACTTGACTTCAAAATATTTGGTTTGGAGACCATCAAAGATCAATATGTGCATGATGCTGATTTTAAAGATGTAATGCAGAATTGTAAAGAAGGAAGAATGTGGAACAAGTTCGTCGTTAACGATGGATTTGTGTTTCGTGCTAACAAGCTATGCATTCCAGCTAGCTCTGTTCGTCTTTTGTTGTTGCGGGAGGCACCTGGAGGAGGATTAATGGAACACTTTGGCGTGAAGAAGACGGAGGACGTACTTGCTACACATTTCTTTTGGCCAAAGATGAGACGGGATGTTGAGCGTTTTATTGCTCGCTGCACTACATGTCAAAAAGCTAAGTCACGACTCAATCCTCATGGTTTATATATGCCTTTGCCTGTACCTAGTGTTCCTTGGGAGGATATATCTATGGACTTTGTTTTAGGTTTACCTCGAAGAAAGAAGGGGAGGGATAGCATATTTGTTGTCGTGGATAGATTCTCGAAAATGGCACACTTTATACCATGTCATAAAAGCGATGATGCTGTTAATGTTGCTGATTTGTTCTTTCGTGAAATTATTCGCTTGCATGGTGTGCCAAATACTATTGTTTCAGATCGTGATACTAAATTTCTTAGCCACTTTTGGAGATGTTTATGGGCTAAGTTGGGGACTAAACTACTTTTTAGTACTACTTGTCACCCCCAAACTGATGGACAAACTGAAGTAGTCAATAGAACATTGTCTACTATGCTTAGGGCTGTTTTGAAGAATAATAAGAAAATGTGGGAGGAATGCTTGCCTCATATTGAATTTGCTTATAGTCGTTCATTGCATTCTACTACTAAGATGTGCCCTTTTGAAGTTGTGTATGGTGATGAGGACATCAATACCATTGTTACACCCACAGCCCCTGCTGCTACATATACGGGACCAATTACTAGAGCTCGCACACGCCAATTAAATTATCAAGTACTTTCGTTTATTGGTAATGATTCTAATGTTCATGAGAATATGATGCTGCTTAAATTGGATACATTTGTTTTGCTTACAAATGAAGGGCCTAGCTTGGAGAAGGATTAACATTGGAGCAAGAACAAGAACGGAGTTACAAGTGATGATTTCAGGAATTTGAAGCCACCATAATGGGTGCATGAAGCCTTGGACGAAATATACAAGATGCCACTTCATAAATTTCGTCCCGAGGCTATTATAGGTGCTGCGTCACCTTTTTAATGGGCCAGGCCCATGTAATTTCGAAATACATAAGTATAGGCTATTTTTAGAGTCCGTATGTGTGGGGAAACAAGAGATAGGGTTGATTTCGGACCCCTCCACCAAGGGCCACGAAATTCCCCCTCTCTTCCTCCATATATACAGCCCTTAGGGCACCGTTTAGACTTTGGATTTTGTTTAGATTAAAACTTCGCCATAGCTGCAACTTCGCGTACTTCGTTTGTGTTCAACGACCAGACAAAGGCGTCACAGAACCCCACCTTGATCAATAAAGCTTTCATCTTATATTCGCAATATCCAGATTGCAATCTTAGTTTCTTGCTTGTTCTTCGTTTGCTCGCAGGAAACAGACCCTCGTGGTCAGGTTGATCGTGCTCCGGCGTGGTCAATAACCTCTCGGAGTTGGTTTAGCGATTGGTAAGGCGCAACGTCCTCGCACGTTCGTAGTCGGATCGTCAAAGTCGACTTCCACAAAAGCGATATCCATCATCTCATCGAAAGACGGGACACCTTTGCCTCTATCAAGTGGTATCAGATTTCCAGGTTGTTCGGTGAGATTTTACAGTTTTTCGTAGTTTAGATCGAGTCTGTTCTTCATACCTACAGTCCACGAAAAAGCCACAAAAAAAAATTAGGGTTAGTTCATCATATCCGAACCAATCTGAGCCTTTGCATAATCTTTTTAGGGTTTTGCTTTGTTGAGTTTGCGGTTGCATCGTCGTGTCTAGTTGCTGGTCTTAGAGTTTTAGAGTTTCGAGTTCTGGTCATAAGTTGTCACGCCACCGCCGCACCATCATCATCGCCCCTGCCATCTACCACCGCCGCTTATCCGCCACCGCTTCGAATCCGTATCCATATACCACCACCGCTGTCATATACCACCACCGCTGCCATCTACCAACATATATCCACCACCAATCCGAGTTCTTGTCATATTAGGTTTTTTTCGAGATCCATCTAGATTCCGATTTGTGTTTCCTTGCCGGAGTAGGTTTCAAAAAAAAAAGTCCGGAAACCACGTTCTGTTTAGGCCCAAAATTTTTCGAAAACGCATTTTTCGAAAAAAATTCTGGCTATCCTATTTTTAGGTGTTTCTGAGTGTTTTGAGACAGGTGCCATTATAGGAAGTTTTTTTGACCCGTTTCCAGTTTTTGGGTCCGGGCAGTCGAAAAAAAATTGGTCGAAAAAATTTCGGGCCCATCCTGTCAGTTTGAGCTAGGAAGAGTTTTGAGACACTCGCCATTATAGTGATTTTTCGCAAAAAAAAGAGCGAAAAAAATTCCAGTTTGCGCTTTTCCCTTGTTTACGTGCCGCGCCGTGATTTTGTTGGTGTTCTAGGCTCGCGTCTCTAGCACAGTCTAGCCTAGGACCAGCACAGTACCGTCGTTGAGCGTTTATTCAACTTTGCATCTCTGAATTGATTATTGCTGACCCTTTTTGCTACCATATTATAAGCCTTCCCAGCTCCACATACATCTACGTCGTGCGTTTGACTCTCCCTGGTAATCGCTCTATCCAAGCTTTGAGAGTTTTTGACGACAACGGTTGCCGATCACCGCCTGCTGCTGGGTAAGAACTGGTAAGAAATTGAGATTTGCTTGACGGATTTGTGACACCCACCACCACTTCTTAGTAGTCTGTAGGATCATATTCTTGTGTGTTTCTATTTGCTGCTAACCATGGTAGGATCACAAGCCGATGAGACTGATTGGGAGAACCTGACGAACAAACAACTACATGATAAATTTCAGCAAATGATGAGTGGACAGGTGCAAGATGTGCTAAACAGATTTGAAGAGGCCATGGAGAAGATAGATGGCATGGAGAAGACGTTCGAAACAAAGCTCGATAACAAGTTTAATGAATTGCTCGCGCGTCTTCCACCACCACCACCCGCTGCACCTAACGCACCTCTCCAACAACAACAACAACGACTACCTCCACGTCGCGAAACAGACCTTCGCCGAGCGAGCCGTGTTCCTCTTGCGTTTGGCCAAACTATTGGTGCTGCTGTTGATACTTCTGTGGCTCCTGCTACTAACGCGGAGGAGGATGATTATGTGGGAGATTATGAGGATGAGGTTGATCAAAATCAGCACTACGTGCAGCCACCTGCACCACCACCAGCAGGTCGACCTCAGGTATATATTCGTAATGGTAGGCCTGCACCACCACCTCAGGTACGAGATGATGTCCATATTCCTAAACTGAAATTGAATATTCCACCATTTGAGGGTAGATATGTTCCTGATATATATCTTACTTGGGAGTTAGAAACTGAACAACGATTTACATGTTTACAATATCCTGAGGAGAGACGAGTTGCTGCTGCTGTTTGTGCTTTCACTAGTTTTGCATGTGTATGGTGGTCTGAACATTGTAGATTATATCCTATTCCAACTACTTGGGCTGCTTTGAAAACTGCTATGCGTACTCGTTGGGTTCCACCATATTATCAACGTGAATTGCTTCAAAAATTACAGCGCTTAAGACAAGGGAAAAATTCTGTAAAAGAATATTATCAGGAATTACAAACTGGCATGATTAGATGTGGTATTGTTGAGGAGAATGAAGCTATACTTGCGCGTTTTCTGGGTGGATTAAATAGAGAGATTCAGACCATTCTAGACTATAAGGAGTATACTAATATCACTCGTTTATTCCATCTTGCTTGTAAAGTTGAACGTGAAGTGCAGGATCGACAAGCATTGGCGCGATCTAACTTTTCTGCAGGCCGACCTTCATCATGGACACCGCGTGCATCTTCTACTTTGATGAGGACATGACTACCTTAGATATGACCAAAAATATTGCATACATGCATATTAGTTAGGTGATTTCTAGTGCAAACTATTCAATAATCTATTTATGTTATCCAGAACAAAAATACTTCACACACTTTTGTGTTTTATCTAATTGCAGGTGTATGGGACATTTGTACAATCCACATATGAAGATAAGGAAGAAAGAAATGTTTATTTGCTGTTCAAAAAGTTCTCTCACGTCACTTTTGGCCCAAGAGAAGATAGAGTCCAAGTCTCTCACGTTCTGGATTCAGATTCGGACTGCACAGACATACCTGACTCAAAACGCCAACAACTTTTTCATACAGACTCCGAATTGGGTGATTTTTTTTGTTGGAAAGTAGATTTCATGCTCTTTCCAACCCAATTAGAATCACCTTAAAATCCGTCCGGAGCGTTGAATTATGGACGAAACAATCTGACGCTGCACCAGAATCCGAGTCAAACTAAAAGTCCAAAGCTGTTACATCACCTCCACTTGGGCCCATTGGCCTTGTACGACCTAGAGTTAGTTTTAGGCTGCCTTGGGACGTCCTCCCACCTCCTTGGCCGCCACCCCTTGCTCCTATATAAGTAGATCCATCTAGTAGCTTTTCCCTTGGGATTTGTTTAGTTAAAAGTTAGCCATTGCAACTTCGTGTACTTCGTTTGTGTCCAACGACCAGACCAAGACCGCTTACGGATCCCCACCTTTATCAATACTTCATCTATATTCGCAATATTCAGATTGCTTTATCATATTCTTGCTTGTTCTTCGATTGCTTGCAGGAATAGACCTTCGTGGTCAGGTTGATTGTGCTTCGGCATGGTCAATAACATCTCGGAGTTGGTTTAGCGATTGCTAAGGCGCAACGTCATGCACGTTTGTAGTCGGATCGTCAAAGTCATCTTCACCAAATCGATAGTTATCATCTCATCGAAGGATCGGGACACCCCGCCTCTATCAAGTGGTATCAGTTTTCAGGTTGCTCGGTGAGATTTTACAGGTTTTCATAGTTTAGATCGCATCTGTCATTCATACCTACAGTCCATGAAAAAGCCACAAAAAAAAGTTAGATCTGTTCATCCTTTATCCAAGCCAGTCTGAGCCTTTGCAATTTTCTATTCATTGCTTGCATAGTTGAATTATCGGTTGCATCGTCGTGTCAGTTGCTGGTCTTAGTGTCTAGTTCCTTTAGAGTTTCGAGTTTTGTTCACATTACTCACGCCGCCGCTGCATCATTATCCCTTCCGCTGTCCACCATCCCATCTATTAATTTCGACCATGTGCTACCCACCGTTCATTGTCATAATCATAGTTGAGATCATTCACATCTTCGCTTGATCCAATCTGCATCTTATCTAGTTTGTCTTGGAAAAAGGAAAAAAAAGAGAGAAAAAAGGAAAAAAAAGAAAAAGAGAGAGAAGAAAAAGAAAAAAAAGCGTGAGAAAAAAAAGAGAAGAAAAAAAATCAGATCTATCTAGAATCAATCTCGTACCTGAATTCGGATTGGAATCTGTTTTGCGCACTGTTCAGTAAAACAGGTGTATCTTGCTCATAGGAAGTCCATTTTGGCTCCGTGAGTAGTCAAATTGAAGCTAGCGACGAGCCGCATCTAAATAGTTGCAGAAGCAAGTTCAATATTTGACACCTCAAAATCGGCTTCTACATAGGTCTTTTTGCCCTCCGAAGTTTGTGAACACAGCTTGTTCCAATTTTTCAGGCCAGTTTTAGAATTCTTTGACTCATCATATCAACTCGGAATTGAGTGATTCTTTTTGCATTGGAAAGCTTGAGTTAGTAGCATTGTTTGAAAGAATTTATCAGAACAATGGCTCAAACTTTTCAATAGGAAAGTTGGAGAGAAAGTTGTTGTATATCCTGCTTGGCAGTTGTTTTTCATCATTATCTTTACTGCCATTGTGATCTTCACTTATATCTTGCTGTCCAGAGCTACTTAGTATCCTTCATTGATGCTAGTTGTGCTACGCCGTGACCTCATTAGTGTTCTAGGCTCGCGTCTCTAGTCCGGTCTAGCTTAGGACCAGCACAGTACCGTCGTTGAGCGTTTATTCAACATTGCATTTTTGAATTGATTATTGCTAATTTTTTGCTACCATATATAGCCAACCCAGCTCCACATATTTCTACACCGTGTTTACGCACTTTCCCCTGGTAATCGCTTTACTCAATCTTCAGAGTTATTTGACACCGCTGGTTGCCGATCACCACCTGCTACGTGGTAAGAACTTGTACGATATTGAGATTTGCTATACTGTGAGCGTTTTACCACCACTTCCAAGTAGTTCATAGGAACATTTTTTTTTGGATTCCGTTTCTTGTTTCTACTAATCATGATAGGATCCAGAGTCAATTCATGGGCTTTGTCGATCGTGGGAGACGTGTCACCACCTTTGCAAATACCACAACCGTCACGAGAGGTGCACAAACATCCAAATGCACATGATCAGGTTAATGTATCTATACCACCATTTAATGGCCGTTTTAGACCTGCTTTATATATTGAATGGGAGTTCGACATAAAAAATATATTTGCTTCCCATAATTTCGATGAACATAAAAAGGTTAAGGTTGCGGTTGGTCCTTTCACTGGTTATGCTTTGGTTTGGTGGAGTGAATATTGTCGGTTACACCCTGATTATATACCTACTACTTGGGATGATTTGAAACTTGCCATGCAACATACTTTCATCCCTGCTTATTATACTCGTGATATGATTAAGAAGTTGCAACACTTAAAACAAGGTAGTGACACTGTAACAAAATATTATGATGATTTACAAACTACCTTGTTGCATTCCTCTTTAGAAGAAAGTGAAGATGATTTTATGGATAGATTTTGGGGAGGATTAAACTGTGATATTCAAGAGATACTAATTCATGAAGAGTGTTATCCTATGGACCATTTGTTTCATCTTGCTTGCAAAGCTGAACAGGAAATAAAACGACGTGTTGGCCACGAGGAGAACAAGCGCACGGTGCACATTCCAAGAGTTGATATGATTGTTCCTTCAACTACTAGGCATACTATGACAACCACATCCGTTGTTGTCAGGACTACATCACCTCCACCATGTGACACATTGCCCCCGAGAGTGGCTACATCATCTGAGTTGATCATAAGAGGTAATGACAAAGGTACTGATCTTCCATCTCTACATGAGAATGATGAATGCCTTGTCAATTTGAATGCACCATCTGATGAGCTACCCACTACTTTGATCACACCACCTATTTTAGAGGACTACGTTGATAATTTGACTTTGCCATGTGATCAAACAACTGAAATA